>NC_055660.1:28133472-28433472 GCF_017976325.1 Chelmon rostratus | reverse complement strand
TGTCACACAAATGTGTTTTTTTTCTCTGTGCATGCAGACATCTGTTATGTTCATACATGTATTAATGATACCCTGGTATAATGCCACACTGTTATAGAACAGAGAGTACATACTGTACACGGTGGTAAATCTTGGCTGTTGAATAGACAGTGGTGCAGATTGTTAGGTGCACAGATTGCATTATTCGTTATGTCAATTCTCTTCACTGACAGGGTGTTACAGGGGGACCCTTCATCTCCTCTCCTCCTCCTCATCCTACCCTTCGGTGTCAAGGCTCTGCTGCCTTATAAAGCCTGTGCTTTAATGTCAGACAGGCAGCTTCAAACATCCCGTCTTTCTCTTTGTACATGTCTCATTTCTCTTACCCACTTCCTCTCTGCGCTCTGTCTTTCTCCCTCTCCGGACATCTCATTACTCTTTCCTCATTTTCCTCTTTTCCTCCATCTTTGTCCCCTTCGTCAGCGTCACACCTTGCTCTAATTTGTTCACTTGTCTTTACCCTGTTTGTCATCCCTCCAGCCCAGGCCGTCTCTCTAACTCTGCTTCCCCTCCATCACCTTCTCACTCTGGTCCACAGCTGTCACACATGGCAGTGAATCGTATCGCACTGACCCAATCAGAATTCAGTATGAGGGGGCATCGCTTCAAAGCGAATGTTGGCTATTGGTGAGCAGCTGCTTTGGAGCAGAAACAAGGGAGAGACAGAAAGACAGACAGACAGACAAGAGACTGTTCACTGTTCACTGATTCTCTCTGCTTGGAATTCCTGATTAGTCAGGATCCTGTAGGTGTTTTTAAAGGGACAGGTCAGTCAAATGAGACTGGCAAGGTCTGAAGTCAGTGGATATCATTAAAGAAAGTGCTCAAGGTTAGCTTAATGGGCGGTGGGAGATGATGAGCGCAGAGCAATACTCTGCAAAGATTCACATCGAGGTTTAAACAGACGAAGGCACATCGAGTGTATGTACCGCTGTGATCCTCCATGAACCTCCAAAATATGATAGAAAGCACAAACAAAGTACAAACCTCCCAAACCACCACAATAGCAGATTGTTCCCTTTCACTTCCACTGGTTGAAGAGAGGACAATATTAGATTTTTGCGAATAATTTCTCTTGGGGAAGAAGCCAGTGGGCTTCAGCAGGCAAGCTGTTGAAGTTAACACTGCCAGCAGTGTTTGGTCTCTGCTGCTGACTTTGAGTTTGGTGTGTTAGTATAAAATATTGTACACTCTCTTCAGAAGCTGTTAATGACAGATTTCACACTGTGTAATGTGTGTACTACTACTACAACTATTTCTCTTGTTTACTACTTCTACTAACTGTCAATTACTAATACCACTACACTGCACTAATAACCTACTATTACACTTATTAGCACATTTTCAGCTAGGCCCATAATTTCCTATGTTTCAAACTGTTATGTGGCATATAAGAAACACAGACCAGAACATGGGAATAAACAGTAAATTCTGAATAGAAACAATAGTGACAAAATCATTGCTTTGACACAAATAGTATAAAAATGAACATTAAAAGCAATCGTATCAAAGAAAGTACTGCTGCTGTTTCCACTATTACTATCCGCTGTTACTCAGCTGTGAAAGAAGTATTTAGATCCTTTATTTAAGTAAAAGTAGCAGCACCACTATGTCAAATAGTCCATTAAAGCTGTAAGTCCTACATTTCATGGGGTATACCTCTACATCACTGCAGCAAGGTGAGAAGTTCAGCTGCTGGAGATCAACAAAAACAAGATTTCCAGCTGGTGTTAAGTTACTCGTTAAGCAACACTGTTATCAGCTAAATGTTCTAATTAAGCAGAATGCCCTTTTTCAGAGTGTTACATTATTATAAATTGTATTATTGGATTCATTTCTCATGCACAACATTTCACTTTCAAATATTTTGTCCACCCCATTTATATCAATAAGGGTTGATTAAATAGCAGCTCCCAGTACACAGTGCAGTTCAACAGCACCGCTGCAGGCTGCAGCCTGCACGAAAACAAAAACTGAACGTTATAACCTTCATGAAGGTGGGATTTATGGCGGGGTGTTTGTATTAGTCAGGTGTGTACTTCAGCTGGCTGTGTGAGCAGCATGATTTCACTGCTTTATATACTGGTGGATAATAGAAATACAAAATATTTCATTAGCAGGTCACGTGTTTTGATGTGGAACCATAATCTGCAAAGTAACTAGTAAGTATAGCTGTCAAATAGTGTAGTAGAAGTGTGAAAGCATGAAGTGCAAATACTCAGGTAAAGCACAAGTACGTTTTGCAATGGTGTAATTGTATTCTATTACTTGAGTAAATGTACTTATAGCTACTGTTACTAAAGGTATTACTGCTACTATAAGTGTCAGTCATAAATGTGAGGCAAAAATGTCATCTCCTATAACATGCTGTGGATGTCATTTTGAATCATGAAGGAACAAGTTCTTAAAAACTCACCCTCTGATCTTGACTTGCAGCCTGTCACCACGCTGCAGATGTTGCCCATAAATTCTGGTGTTTTTTTTCCTCTCTGGAAGTCGGTCAGCAGTTTGCGTAGGTAGCGAGCGTCTCCTGGGGACCGGCTCGGTGGCAGGTGTCGCTGTCACCCTGCCATGTCCTCATCAGTCAGGTCACTGCTAACGTCACACAGCGTAGGTCTGAGACCTGATACTGCATCATCTGATACTCGGAAATTTCTTTTTATCATGGTTGATGTCTCCTGAGTTCCCTCGCTTGAATCTGTTATTTCAAAGATGTGACCAATCAAGAGCTTTTCATACTTCCCCTCTTTATACATTCATATTCATATTCACAATATCATGTTTCATGTGGTTTTGGGGAAAGTAAGTAAGACTAATATAATAATGCTGTTATACAAAAAATGAGCAATAAATGATGAAAAGGTGAGAATATGAGACCAAACCAGCCATCTGCATTTTCATGAGATTCTGTTTTATCAGGCTGCTCTCAGATGAAGCCATGAAAGAATATTGAGCACCCATGTAACTCAATGCGAGCCAGGTTAACGCCGCTCATTTGGTTAGTTAAAGTTTGAATAAAAAAGTGTGGACTTTGAGGAAGCTGGAGAGGCTTTGGATATGCGTGAAGTGAAAAGACCTTGAGGCCAATTCTTGGCATGTGTGCACATTTTAAAAAGCTTTACATGAATCTGCCAATTCAGACTCACAAATGGCCCCGAGATGCACCAGCACACAAACACGTTAGCAGTACACTTACTGTATGTTTTATTTAAAGCCCAGCTGAAAATGAGCCTAGCTGCACTTTGACTCTCTGTGTGAATCCAGGAGTGATGCCACTTAATATTCTGATGTGCAGCAGAGCCACAGTTTGGTTTCACTTGATATTGGGAATGTTCCACATAGTTGAATAAAGTCATTCTGTTCATATGCAAGGTGGCAGAGGAGTAAGAAAACAATAATAATAATAATATTGCTGACTGATATTGAATGCTGAGCTGTCAGGGATTTACAATCCCCAGGAATACAAACTCCAAAAAAACACAAAGGCCCAAAGCGAACCTTATGGCGGGCCAGCTTTGTCCCGTGGGCCCCACTTATTCTTTTGTTTGTTTGTTTTTTAGGGCTTTTAAATCCTATTAAATGGATAGTTTGACATTTTGGGAATTCACTTTTCACCAAGAGTTAGATGGCAAAATTGATACCACACACATCTTTCAGTTAAATATGGGTTACATCCAGCAGGAAGGTAGCCTAGCTTAGCACAAAGACTGGAAACATGGGAAAACAGCTAGCCTGGCTCTATCCTACCAGCACCTCTTAAGATCACTGCATAAATTGCACGTTACGTGCCATTTGTTTAATCCAGAGGAATATGTTTTTTTATGGATGTGTAACAGCTCACTTCGACTTCTCCCTGCTTTATTTTAAACTGATCCACTGACAAAAAAAAGGTTGTTGTCTTGATGAAGAATCACAGTCAGTGCGTTAAAAGCCAGCCCGTTTTGCCAGCTGAATGCTTAAAATGTGACGGAGCAGCAGTAAGAACAGAACAGTAAACAGTGAGGATGTTATCAGTGAGATCCAAATTAAAAAACAGGAACACTAGACTGCATGGTGCATTGTTTCCCGTCATCTCCTCTTGTGCCATTTGAACCCGATGGGGGAATGGCGGACTCCACCATTGCCAATAAAAGCCACCATTTAAAGAGGTAATTACAGAAAGTGAATACAGTGAATGGCTATTGCTGAGGATTATGACATTCAGACTGATTCTATTCCCAAGAAATGGTTAATTTTATCTTTTGCATGGGATGTGTGGGTGGCAGGAATCGCACAAATGCATGATCGCAACAAAACGTGGTTGTATTATCATGTTAAATTATGTGAGCAGCAAAATATTTGAAGTTTATATGTGTTATCTACTGTATCTGTCTGAATTTAATAAAAAGGGGCAATGTATTTATTATTCATCCAAACTACCTTAAAAATACTAGCTTTTTCATTCATCTGTCCTCTGTGGCGGTCTCTCTGTGGATAGAAAAAGATACTCAGGATGTGTAGCCTGTCTTATCTCCTTCATAAGAAAAGAACAATATGTGTATCAGCCTGAAAAGGTGATGCTACACAGTATTTTTCTTGTGATTTTCCTTCACTTGTCATTGTACTTAAAACTAAAATAAGATCCAGGCAACAGCATCTGCATTAGTGAAAGTAGCTCTGCACTCCTGCTCTGCTGACAATATCTGAATGAGATCATCAAGATCATTGGCCTCTATCTGCACCCAAGAATCCACACACACACACACACACACACACACTAACATACACCCAAGGACCATAAAGGCCAGCCTTCGCATGGCACATCAGGGTCCCCTTCCCTCTCTCACACACCATCCACCGTGATTCATCTCCCTGGCACTGTGAAGTGTAAAGGAGATTATTAGCAGTGAAGGGCTCAGCCCCTCTGAAGATCTACTGCTCTCCCATCTGCCCTGCAGAAGAAATGGGAAAATATTGCTAATGTTTACAGCCCTGTGTGTGTGTGTGTGTGTGTGTGTGTGTGTGTGTGTGTGTGTGTGTGTGTGTGTGTGTGTGTGCGTGTGCGTGTGTGTGCGTGCGTGCGTGTGCGTGGGTTCATGTTATATGCACCAGTAATGCCTGAAGCCTGACCAGCATGGCTAAGCAGCTCCCAGGCTTGTTTGCCATCTAGAAATGTGCTGACTTTAGGGGGTTTTGTGTGCGAATGTTTCTGTATGCATGCGTCTGCAGAAGTACCTTCGTGTGTGTTTATGTTTATGTGTGTGTGTGTGTGGCCATGGGTGTGCCATGATGTGTAAATGTATTTTTGCACATCAATAAATCCAGAGGCCAGCTGTTGTTGAAGGCTGTACAGCATTCAAAGTCTTCTTCTTTCTCTGTTTGTTGGTCTCACAATTGCTATTGTGAAACAGGACTGAGGCCCATTTGAAACCACCGAAGAGACAAAATCATAAAGCTACTGCTGATCTGTAACCGTGCCCAGTAAGAGGGAGGCTCACTAATATGCTAATCAAACCAAAGCCTTTGCACATATCATGTAAATGATACTGTAGGTCAGTCTCATTATCTCTCAATGAGTTATACGGTTGGGTCATCTTTATCAAGACTGCACTCCGTTCACCAATCTCCTTGAATTAGCATAAAGATTTAGCTCATTACAGAGCAGTTGCTATGATTGCAGTGTGTGCATGCAGGTAGAGTGAGGCTTTAATGGCCCCGAGGGGCAATTTGGCTCGCATACAGCAGTGGATAGTAAATAAAACTATTACTATAAAATGGAAGTCAATACAATGTACACATACCTACACAAATACACATGTTAACACCAGCGTCACTGTTGTTATTGTCACTTGTCACCAAAACCATCAGAGTGATCAGTGGAAAAATGATAATGGGGTGCAAGACAGAATTCCTCACATTTGTCTCTCTGAGGGCTTAATGCCACAAAATGTTGCTGCGAGCCAAAAACACAGCAGACCGCTCCTTTAATGCACAGCCGAGGATTGCTGACACATGTGAAGGACCGTATCTGAGAGAGAGAACGCATTGCAAACAGTGGCATGACTTAGAAGTTAGCGTTACAGCTAAATCTGAACTACGAGCCGAGCAAGTTTCAATCGGTTGTGACTCGTGTTTATTTGAAGTCGTAGCTATGAGTGGAGTGAATCCCTGAGCTGCATCAGAAACACCAAGAGCCGGTTTTATTGTTCTTTCTGACCTTTTGGCTCCTGTGATGTTTGATTGGAACTGCTCGTTACCTGGAGAATCATATTATTGGATCTTCTTTCTGAACTGGTGACATTGTCTTGGCTTCTAATGCTGACGATTGCCCTCTTTATAGTCTCTTAAGTGCCAACCAAGAAATAATCTTCTTTGTTCTCATTACTAAGACAAAATAACCCCTCTCTGCTCCCCCCACTTCAAGAACACAGTGTCTCATATTTACCCCCTCTGTTAGACATGGACTTTTCTCCCAGCCTGGACTCTCCCCTAATGTCAATACACACTCCTGTATTTGAGATTGAGTTCCCCATACACACACACACACACACACACACACACACACACACACTCACACACAACACCAATAAGATGTGCTCAAAGCTACATTTGACCTGGTCTTTCTTATGAGGTCAGCCCTTGGAATTATCTTTACATCCTTCACTTATTTTGTAGTGTGGGTTACACAGAAACTGCACCCCTGACTCACTGATGACAGACTCGCTTGTATGTCTGCAAAATTTTGATCACTATTGTACCGTCACGCCTGAAACTACAGGACAAAAAGGCTTTGTAGTAATGTTTTTTTTTCTATCTACTAAATCTAATCTAAATCTGTCCTACTGTAACTAGTCCACCCAGCCTCTTTGTCCCACCATCAGTGATTAGGCCTCAAACACCTCACTGAATGTAAAAAATGAAATAAGAGCAAACAGTATGCTGCATTGAAACTGGAAAAGCTCCGTAAGTACATTTAACAGAGTAAATGCAACTCCTTGCTTCCCACCTCTGATTGGCTGTACTGGGCCGACCGGCTGCTTAACACTGAGATTGGGCAAGAAAAATGTGAAATTGTTTGCTGCAGCCATGAACCAGTTTTAGGTGCATATAAAACGGCTCCCTCTGAGCCGCCCTCGCTCTGTTATATGTCCATGTTGTGTGTCTGGCAGACAGGCCGGTCAGGCTAATGAAAGCAGAGCTGGCCTTGGCTGTGCAGCGCAGACACACGAGTCAGACGGGCTGATGGTGCACCCGCCTGCTGTAGGTCAAAGGTCAAACCTTTCATCTCTTTCACTGCGTCCACAAGCCTCCTGAGTGAAAGGTGGCTCGAATCCTCCAAGTATCCAAAACTCTCTTTCAGGTGGTTTAACACCACCCTTAACTTGAAATCACAACACATTCAAGTTGAAGTTTATTTGTAGAGCTCCATTTAAAACAAATGCAGGTCAAAGTTTGTTATTGGATAATTAAGGAGGACGAGACGAGAAAAGAAGCACATGAAACACTCCAAATAGATATCCAAGAATAACAATGCTCACAGTCCTTCATGAGAACAACAAATTGAATAAAAAGTTTGCTTTTACTGCAAATGAACTTGAACATAACACAAAATAAAATACATGCTGTGCATACAAACTAGCCAATCAAAGTCTAAATCTCGGTCTGCAGGGGAGAGAACTGGAACTCTACACAAAGAGAAATGAAAAGGATGCTCTAAAATAAATTGAGCCTTTAAAATTGTTTTCTTAGGGATAATGTGAGACCCATCAGGCAGGACGTTGGTGCACATTGCTCTATGCTTGGAGCTAAATTGGCATTAGTTTTTGGGAAAGCTCTGGGAAGGTGAGGGAGATTGGTACCTTGACACCTGAGAGATCTGCTGGGCTTATGATCTAAGGGCATGTCTGGTGGTGTGGAGCCAGGCCATTAAGAGCTTTGGACGTAAGAAGGAGGATCTTGAATTAGACGATAATAAGAGCTGCAGGTCTTGTGAGGGGAGCTTGTGAGGGAGCTTGTCATAATTTTATTTGGAGCAATACCATAGTTTGAATCTCATTCATCTATGATGAAGACATGAAAGCAGAACCAGTGGCAGGTGACTGGATCACCAGTCAGCCTTGTTTTTCCCTGGAGATCACACATCACACTCATGGCAGAAAACTACACAGTGAAAGCAAGCAAATTCTTAACACTGGTGGTTATTATTCTACAGCCATTATACTGTGCAATCAACATTTACGTCATAATGATACGTTAAAGCAAAAAAACTTCCCCACTGCCAGTTTAAATGATTTTGAATGTTTGAATGTCTATTTTTTCAGTTATAAATTGGCATTGGTACTGGTGCTTCTTTCAATTAGGCACAGAACATTTTGTGGCTACATGGTGTGGCTCCCACACTTATCTCCTTTTTCTCTGGTGCAAATGAATCATAGCAAAGATACACACTGGAGATGATCACATTTCCATTGATTTTTGCATTAAGAGGAGCTCTGCCAGGACAATGTGGCCCAGCAGCTTGGCGCTTTTCTATCACTTGTTTACTGCGAGTTTCTATTTTATTTCAGAGGTTACCTGTAGCTACAGCATCAATAATTTGGGACTCAGTTCATTTCCACTTCCTTCATCCTTTAAAGAACTAGAGGCTTTTCTTTTTGAAGAATGGTACAATATGGCTTGACACACAACTCATGGTGTGTCTGACAGCAGAGCATGGAGGACTAGGGAACAAAACCCAGGGCTGTAGACTGAAGCTGAACAATGTCTGCCAGACGCCATAAAGCATTCATTTCCTATTGGCTGCAGCCCTTTGTTAGGACTGAAAACTCCTCTAAGTAACTAACATTCATGTATGTGTATTTCTAAGTGCATAATCCTTGAATATATTTATTAAAATTAAAATGTTCCCTGCTTATAATTAGTGCTGCATCCCTGTAATACCCCCCTCATGTATCATCATGTCTTATATCTAATTAGAAAGGATGCATAATAGCCTATTAGAGTAAGACTTCCCAACTCTAATTGCCTGAGTCATAAGCCATCAAAGCCCTATTGTACACTTTAAAGAAGGTGTTGGTTCCAAAACTCATTATTTGTCTTTTATCAACAATAAGCTTTTAACAGCAACTCATGCAAAGTCAAAAAGTGTTGCCGAGAGCACGCGTATAAAGAATGAGGCCACTCTTGACAGTGAGCATATTTTTTTCACAATAAGTTCAGTGTATTTTAAGACCAGATGGGACAGCAGGAAAAGAGCAAAAGAAACTGGAGTGGTCGCTTCGATTTTTTAAAACTTTTCTGTGTCAACCTGACTCTGTGCTGCACAAAAGCACTGGTTTGCACCATAGCAACATTACATCTGTTAAAATACTGAGTTGAAAGGCAAAACCAGAACTGCAGTGACTCTATGAAGTGTGCCGATGTCTAAAAAATATCCTTTTTCTGTGATCGGCATTCATTGTCAGATTTATATGTGACGGTGGAAGAGCGGGAAATGACGCCCCCTCCTTTGTTTTTCCTCTTTGTTCTGCCACCTCCTGCATTCTGTCAGATCAGCTGCAGATCAGCCGCAGTGGCTTTATTCTGTGACAAGAGGAAGTGTTTGGGGAAACCACTACAAAACAGCAATTCGCCTCATTACTTATTCATCATTTTAAATCCTGTTTATGCCATCTGCTCGATTGTCTTTAAAACATTTGCGGTGACGGTGACTATGCTTATATGCTCACTGATATCCCACTGTTCTTCCAGATGTGACAATATCCTTTTTGATATGAATTTGATACGGATCATGTAAACAGCATGTCCTGTTTGGACTAGGCCTTATTCCGAATGTAGTGTTTTCAGATTAATCCAGTGGGAAGTTTACATACCTTTTTAACCACTCAACATATTTCATGCTATCACTACCTGTGGATGTATTTTGAGGCCTACCTTCAAACTCAGTTCCTCTTCGCTTGACATCACTGGGAAAATCAAAAGAAGTCAACCAAGACCTCCACAAGTCTGGTTCCTCCTTGAGAGCATTTTCCAAATGACTGATGGTGCCTTGCTCATCTGTACAAACAATAGATGGCAAGTGTAAACAGCACTCAGGAAGGAGACGCATTGTGTCTTATAGAGATCAGCATACTTTGGCATGAAAATTGGAAATCAATTGTAGAACAACGGCAAAGGACTTGGTGAAGATGTTGGAGGAAACAGGTATTAAAGTATCTATAGCCACAGTAAAAGTCCTACACTTTTTTTTTTTTTTAGAAACGTCCTCTGGTCTGGGGAAACAGAAATGTCTTGGCCATAATGACCATCATTATGTTGGGAGCTGTTTGGAGGCACACGATCCCGGCCCTGAAGCACGGGGGTGGCAGCACCATGTGGTGGGAGAGCTTTGCTGCAGGAGGGAATGGTACAGTACACAAAATAAATGGCATCACGAGAAAGAGAAAGCAAACGCCAAAATAAATCATTCTGACATTTCTCATTCTTGAAATAAAGTAGTAATCGTAACTGACCTAAGACTGGGAATGTTGACTTGAATTAAATATCAGGAATTGTGGATAAGTTTAAATGTATTTGGCTAACGTGCATGTAAACCTCCACTGCACATGTGGAATATGCCCAGATTATCCAGTTTAAATAAGTTTGGTTACCCTGGGGGTTTGATTAACACCTCTATGACTGTCTGACAGCTCGTTTTTCTTACTGAGGTTCATGGTAACACAAGGAAAGGCAAAACAGTACAAACACAAAGCTGCTGCTTTGTAAGAAAAGAGGAGAAACCAGCCACGGGACTGCATGCTGTGCTGCTCAGTCAGGACAGAGTCAGGGGTGCCGTGTGTGGTTTATTGATATTCACCTGAAGAGATGAGTTTGCAGAAAGACATGGCTGCTTGAGTCATCAAGCATGCATGCACGCACACACACACACACACACACACAATCTCAGCAACAGAACTAATACCTCTCCATAATCACCAGCCACGACATCATGTGTCCATATCTAATAACTAATATGTCCTGCAGTATATTAACATCAGGTCCACGGAGAGACAACAACCCCCCTCAAACACACACACACACACACACAGTTGTGTTCCCATAATTTCTGGGGACATTACACAGACTGACATTCATTTCCTGGAGACTAACTCTAACTATGACCACTACTTGCCTAAAAAAGCTTAATCTTAACCCAAGATGTCAATCTAAAATTGAATGATTTATATTATGAAGACATGGGTTTGTCCCCACAAGTCAGGCAAGTCCCCACAATGTGACTGTGTAAACAGATTTATGTCCCCACAACATGGTTAATACACATCCACACACACACACACACACACACACACACACCTGCTGTGTCCACAGCAGCAAGTCTCATCTCTCATCTTCTTTCCCCTAACATAACACTGACCCTGAGTCAGCCTTATGTAATGTCCGTTCTCTTGCCATTACAGCTGTGTTATGCTCTCCTTTCATTGCCCCTTCAGCACCTCGACCAGCACTGTGCCCGTCTAACATGATAGCAGCTCTCCATCTTCATTCTCCATCTGCCTCTCTCTTTTTCTCTATGCACCTTCCTCACACAGTTCCTGATTCTGTTTCCTCTCTGCTGCTCTGTCGCTCAGTGTCGCTCTCCTCCAGTTTACTTGCTGATGCTCATAGCCTCTGTAATGTACTGAAAATGTCCTGGGTGGCTATTCAGAGCAAATTGCTTTGTGTTGTGTTGCTGTAGGACCCACACTAACTGAACTAGGAAGGCAGACTGAGGCTTCCACAATTTGGGGGAAATAATGACAGAGGCTGCTAATGGGTCACGCTGTTGGGCTCCAGTTTATGCTGGTACAGCACAGAAATAGACGTGGCATGATAGTATAATGTCTTCAGTACTGTGTTGATGAAGCCCCAGGGATGGGAAGAGTAATATTTGATACTGTACTAAAGTATAGGTTTTGTTACTTTAAAGCAATCTCACTCATGTAAATTGAAAGTACTCATGTAAAAATATGTACTGAAAGTAAAAAGCCAGTAAAATGAAATAACACCTGCACTATAAACTAGTGGAACAACATCAGCATAAAGCATGAGCTCTGATGTCCAAACCAACAGTAACTTCCATTTCTATAGAGGACGCTTTATACATACACTTTCCTCAGTGTAGCCTCACTACAATGTACCAAAGAATACGACAGAACTCAAAGGAAGATGACTGAGAGTGAATATAAAGTGTATGGACTCCTCAGCAGGTGTGGGAGACACATTAATTGAATAGCCTGACACTTCTTATGGTATCAACAGCAGAATAAAACATCACCAAAGCAGACATCACAGAGATGTATAAACAGTTTAAACTCCACAGCATCTTCAGTAACTAACACACATATATAAGCAAAGGAGAGACTGCACAGTTTTTACACACCACGTAGCAAGATGCTGCGTTGCTAGGCAACACAGTAGTTGCTGACACTCATCTGTACACTGAGTTAAAACAATAAATAAGATGTTTATTATACTCACCTGTCTGAACGGCATTCTGTGAGTCTCATGCAACAATCTGCTCTGGGTTCAGATTCTCTGCTCGTTCTCAGTGCATCATATAACCAGTCCACTCAGCCTCTCTGTCCCACTGTAACCAGTCCACTCAGCCTCTCTGTCCCACTGTAACCAGTCCACCCAGCCTCTCTGTCCCAATATAACCAATCCACTCAGCCTCTCTGTCCCACTGTAACCAGTCCACCCAGTCCACTCAGCCTCTCTGTCCCACTGTAACCAGTCCACTCAGCCTCTCTGTCCCACTGTAACCAGTCCACTCAGCCTCTCTGTCCCAATATAACCAATCCACTCAGCCTCTCTGTCCCACTGTAACCAGTCCACCCAGTCCACTCAGCCTCTCTGTCCTACTGTAACTAGTCCACTCAGCCTCTTTGTCCCACCATCAATGATCAGGCCTCACCTCACTGAATGTAAAAGTTCCTCAATGAATGAAGCATTTTAGCATTTTGTATTTTTTTTTTTTTTTTTTTTTTTTTTTATTTATAATGTAAGCCAGACCCAGCATGCACCTGTTGGTCAGGTAACATCATGGGTATGTTGCTTTGGGTCATTTAGCGCTCTTGCCAGGTGGTGCGTTAAACCAGTGATTAATTAAGATAGATGCAACATTTTGTAACTATGCAGAGGTACAATAATAACCCATAATGATGCCATTCTTAAATATTTAGCATTGTCTCACACCCCATGGCCCTCCACAGCCAATGAATATTTACCTCCAACATGTATGTTTTCCACCAGTGACGGCCGAGTCAAGCCACAGACACACCAGCAGCTTCTTCTTCTCTGCTGCAGCTGCTCATTTGTCTTTGTTCTATTCTCACACAGTTTAACGGGACTTTTTCTTGTCACTGTGATAAAAAGTACTCGAGTAAAAGTAAATGTCCAACTACAGTATGTTGCAGTAACAAGAGTAAATGTAGTGGTTACTACCCTGGTTCAAATACATCTTTTTATGATCAGATGTTGCGTTCCCAGTCATGGATCTGTGCCGTATGTGTCAGTTGCAGGAAATCACTCCTAACTTTCTCACAGCACCATTTCTGCTCGTATGTGAGATGGTGTTCAGGCAGAGAGATTGTGTGGAAGAAAAGATGTTTGGGGAGATGCTTTAGGACAATAAGCTCACTAAAAGATTGTCTTGACAAAAATGAGTCATTTTTGAGACTGACCTTGTGGAGATGTGGAGGAGAATACGTCCTCACAGGGAAAATGCTGCTGTACAACAGTGATGATTCTGTCAGAGCCGGCAGCTCTGGCAGTCATAAATCAAACTTTGATCGAGCATGTCATACAGGTCATGCCCACCGTGAGGGTTGTTGGTGACAGCAGACCAAAACTTATGTGAACACAGTCATGTCCCCTTGGCTAGGTGTCAGCTGTATAATGAAAGATATCTCAATTTAACAACAGCAGTTAAAATTATTTCATAGGTCTTATGTTATTTTTTAAATTCGAAGTGTTATTGCATTAAAGGTACGTTCTATGTCTGTTCTTCTCTTTTTCAGGTTGGAAATGAGTGGCTCTCAAGAACTCTGAACATCAGCAACTACAGAAGACCAGTGTGTGTGTGTGTGTATGTGTGTGTGTGTGTGTGTGTGTGTGTGTGTGTGTATGAATGTGTGACAGAGTGTATTTTCAGATGAGAGAGCGAGAGTGTTTTCCAGTGAGTGAGAGAGAGTGAGTGTGTTCTGTAACTTTCATGTGCTTTTAAAAGTGCAGCTGTTTTAGTCTGGGCCAAGACACTGTCAGATGAACTGTATCTTTTATGCACTCGCTCCATATCTAAACTGGATATGGGTCAGACTGGATCTTTTTATACACTGTTCTCATTACATTTTTGGGTCACTCAGCTTTTTACACTGGGAGCCTTGTAAATAAATCATATGTCCGCGATCTGCATCAGAGTGTTGGTCATCTGCTGATATCTGTGTGTTGTTATGAATTTTCTCGTATATGAACTGTTCCCATCGGGCTGCAAATGGGGAACAATGTAACACACATCATGAGTTACAGGCCATAATGCGTAAAATGTTTCGTCACTGAGCGTCTCTCTTCAAATGAGTCAGACTTGGCAGCAGACACCGCTGTGCCAGGCCGGTCCCGGCGAGGCGAGCGGAAAAGAAGGGCAGGGGGGAAGGGGGCTGACTCTGCAGGGATGGTGGCCAGGAATAGAAGCAGTCAGATGGGGCAGTATTGATCAGCAGGAGGGGTCAAAGGCTCAGCCGGTGGAGACCGCAGACTTGTGCCACGTCAGAGGGATGTACGCAGTGCAGGACACTCGGGTGAGTAGTGTACAGTATGGACAGATTGTGGCATTTGAGCGGCGCTCCATACAACACTGTGCTGAAAGCTCGCAGGAGGAGCTTCCTGACTGATGCTCAGTACAAACTAGAAATACTCTAATCAGGCTTTTTGCTCTGACTGACCAACAGTTTGATCAAGTGTCACAGATGAGATCAGGGATTAAATATGTTATCACAGCAGCAGTGAGAACATTTCAGTATATTATGTTAAATTCCCTCTTGTCAAAATCTAAACCGAAAATTGTGGTCTGGTTTTAGACTTGATCGATTAATAAATAGACTAGCACTGAACCGCAGCTAAATCCAAGTCTGAAAAGATTTTTGATGCTGTAAATGATCAGTACTATAAGTGAAATTTGGCACATTACATACATTTCAATTTTTTTATTTTTTTTTTTTTTGGGGGGGGAGGGGGGAATCAGGCCTTTAAACCAACTTTTTAACAGAATTTGCAGTAAATCGGAAAAATGCTAATTAACGTGCATTTCCATCCACTACTGTTAGCCTTAGTTCATCCGGGTAAAAAAGCCATGACATCATATGACAACACGGTTCTTTCATGCGTTTATCTGAGGAAGGTTGCAGTCTCCTCATCGATCCACACAGATGAGATGTTTTCGTCATGATTTTGCTTCATCTACGTCGTAATTTATTTGATAATTCTGTTGGCATTGCACTTCGTCGCTTTTGCTTTTAGCACTTTTCCATCTGAGCCATGCATTTACAGTGTTTATTATTCATTTTTATGCATAAATTGAAAAAAGTGCATGGAACACACATAGGCCACTTCACTCAAAGCTCTTAATAATATTGTAACAGTGATTGCTTGATTTCAGAGGTCCACAACAACAGGATTCCCATTTCTGCCTTGCAGCTGTCGATTTCGCCGGTTGATGATGACTGTAGCGGGCTCTTTTCTATCCGCTGTAGTTTGTCAGCTAATTCGGCTAACGTTAGCTCAGTCACATCCTTGAGATAACTGTGACAGCATCCTGGAGCGACATCTACACAGTGCGTAAAAACTACACAGTAGATGTGCTAATATTTTTTTCATTAGGATAACCTGTAACTAGCGATGGCAGTTTTAGTTATTTTTGCTTTTGATGGCCCGAAGGCCATTAACCAATAACTAACCAGTTAAATTTGAGCTGAGGAGCACGCTGGACTGCATCTCCCAGTCAGTCATGGCCTGGAAGATTTCATTGTCCGTGGCAATTGGGAGAAATGTGAGGACAGTTTCTGAAATTGGTCCAGTATTGAGTGACAGCCCTGCAGTCAGCAGCCATGAAATGTGCTGCAATGTAATCTCTCTGGGTGTTTATGTGCACTAAAAATGATTTTTCTACTGACGCTCAGATTACTGTAATAAGTATCTGACAGCCTTATGGAGAGGATCCCTACATAAATAAACCTTCTAGTTAAAGAGTAAGGTTATTTTTCTTTAACTAGAAACAGCCACAATATCACTCTTGCCAAGGCCACCAGACCCCATTTATAGAAACAGAAATTTTATCAAACTTCATTCAATCTCAACAGAAACAAAAAAAAATCTCACTAAAGCCTTCCTGGTTTGTTCTTACATTGTTCAAACAATCACAACCAACTCTGGTTTGGTCAGTATAAACATCAAAGAAGCAGTGAGGGAAAACAGCGTCTGGAGGCAGAATATTTTCACATCTAACTCAGGAATTATTTCCACAGGACATTATGACCAGAGAGATTTAACCATGTCAGACTTAAACTGATATTCCCGGTAAAAAAAACAGTAACAGACCCGATAACAGAAACCCAACTCCAAGACATGACTGATGAAGTGACAGGTAGTGGTGGTGTAGCTTTCATTTGTGAGCTGTCCAGCAGTCGGTGGTCAGAGCTGGGTTGGCCATCACCTGGTCGGCACACCAACCAGGTGATGGCCTCAGACCGGACCATTCTGTGTGTGTGTGTGTGTGTGTGTGTGTGTGTGTGTGTGTGTGTATGCAAATTAATCGACAGACCGACAGACAATATCCCTGCCTGTAACCCCACAAACTCATGTAGTCTGGGCTTTGAAATAACACTCAGTCCCTCCTGCAGCCAAGACTACATGAGTTTGTGGGTTTACAGGCAGTAAGCTAGTCAGTCGGCCACACATGCTAACAGTTACAGTTGCAAAGGTTTTCATCAAACAAACCCAAACAATTCTTCTTCCACTGTTTTCCAACATTTTTAGGCTTCTATCCCATAGCAACAAATGACCATAATGTATCTGTGGAAGCTGGATTGTCAAAACTCACTTTCTTGACCATGCTCTGTTATTAATATAAAACTTTCAACCTGTTAAAGTTGAAGTTAATTCCTATCTCCACCTGCTCACATTTTCAAAAAATGTTTAAAAAAGCTAATGACTAAACCATATTAATGTTACAGGATTCTACATCATGATAGATTACCTCTTCAGATGACCTTTCGGTTTGATCTCTGTTCTAATTATCTACCTCAGTGGTGTACAAGGAAGTGACACTCGGAGAACGAATCAGACAGCTTCTTCCTCCTCTCTTTTTCCCATCTGCATCTCCCCCTTCACTCTCGGAGCTTCAGAGGCCCTCAGCAGTTGAAACTTGTGTGGACATCTTTGCTTTTTCGTTATTTGGAGCCTGCAGAGTCTGACAGAGGGCAGTGATCCTGCTGTCCTCCTCTGACAGCTCTGCCACTGTTCTCTCAGCAGCCTTTCTGTCTCCTCCAGTCTCTCCCTCATTCGTTTTGTAGAAAGGCTTGTTTTAGCTCGCCATCAACTCTGACCTCCTTTTATCTTCTTATTCAATTGTTGTTTTTCCTCCGATTTATTTCCTTTTTCATTTGGTGTTGAAAAATGTGATTTTTTTCAGTATTTTGTGGCTGATAATTTCCACTGCTGTGTTTTACAAGGCTGAGGCCCTGATCTCTGTAACATGATGTAAAATGGATTGAGAGTCTTTAATTCTTCATGCAGAGATGAAATCACAAACAGATTTTTGTAAACCGATGTCACATTTCTGAATTCTAAAACAGTGACGTTCTGAATTAAATGAGCCAATAGCAATGGTGAGCAATCATTACAAATCTTTGGTAAATAGATTTTTAGATACTAAATTGTTGCTGCTTCTACAGACACAAGAAAATACAGCTATACACACTGTAAAAAAAACCCCAACAACAACAAAAAAAAATCATTATTGGAAGAAACAATGACGCCCATCAAGGCCCATGCAAACAGAGCATAGAGCGAGAAAGGAAACATGGGGGAAAAGTATAGAAATCAGTGCAGCAGTGTACCATTATTGTCTTGAACGCAGAGAGCAGAGACGTCTCCCCTCTGTGTCATTCCCATACATCACGAGGAAATAAAGTGCGAAAGCGTGGAACAAGAATCAAAGAAACTATTAAGAAATCGGTTGAACTGTTGAATCTCGGACGAGGACAAATAAAAAGGAGCTCAAAAGAGCGGCTGCCTGTGAGAGGTTTCTCTCAGCAGCTCTGCAGCGAAGCCGAACAAAGGACAGCGAGCCGAACAGAGGTGAGGGCCGCGGCTGTCTGCGAGGAGAAAAGCGTTCACTTCTCTTTTCATTGGAGTCGACGAGTTCCAGAGGCAGACAGAATTGCAGAGGTGTCTGCAGCAGTCTGAGAAATTTCTTCTGCTCTTTGAATTGACACAACAATGTGGAGACACAGAGGAGACCTTAAAGAAATACATCAGAATGGTGAACTACAGAAGGTATTTTGTAATCAGTATTGCTATTCACTTTCATTGCACAGTAACCTGTAACATCTATTTCTCCATCAGTCTGTGATTTCTTATATTTCCCAGAATGGCCCCTGATATCCCCTAGAAAGATATACAGCTAGTTAGCTATCATTGGTTAGGTAGTTCACAGGGATATTAGCAAGTCTGTGTCTACAGCTGCACAACATCAACACAACAGAGAGATACTGGGGTCTTTTAACATGAGGGATCCAGTATGTTAGGGGGGGAATTCCTTCATAATAAGTTAAAATCAAGTCTCAGGTGATCGCCAGAAGTCTAAGTCGAGTCTCAAATTAATCGCCACAAATTCAAATGTAGTTCAGGGCCAGTCTCAAGTAAATTAACACAAGTTCACGTCAAGTCTCAACTAAAGTGTCAGACGTTCAAGTCAGTCGAGGTAAGTTCAGGTGAAGTCCCAAGTCATTCAAGAAAAATCGAGTTTAGTCTCAAGTCAGTTGAGACCAGATCAAATCATTGATGGTTATCATTCAGCATTTGAACAGTTTCTTTTAAAGCTGTGCTCATGGAGCTTCTTTATATAAGACTCAGACTAAACCCTTTCACTACATTAGGCCTAATGTTATATTCACAATGTGTGGCTTTGCAGGTTAGACTGGCCTTGTTCTGGGATTTTACCAGATCAAATCATCAGAATTGATGGGTTTTTTTTTTTGGTCAAACCTTTAGAGAGTCAAGGCTCTGGGATACAAGGTCTCAGAACATTCACGTCCAAATCAAGTTTTAAGCCATAATTTTTGAGACTGAAGTCTGACTCAAATCTCAGAGTTCTGGGGGATCTCAGAGTCTGGAGTCTGTCAGCACAATACTAAACATCTAAACCTTTATCCTGTGCTTGTTGCTTGGCTTCATAAGTTTTATAAAAAAAAAAACCTCAATATGTTGTTGAGTATGTAAGCAGACAAACTGTCTCAGATGCTCGACTGCACAGACTCACAGGGACTCTGTACAGATTTAAACTTACCTTTTTCTGTGGTCCAAAACAATCTCCCATTCTCTCAGATGAATGACTTCCAAGAGAAAGGAGAGACAAAGTGCTTTCAGTCCCTTTTATCCCAGGGGTTCCTCCAGCTGATTTTTCAGTACTTGGTTTAACCATCAAACAGTGTTTCATGTGGTCACAAGCTCTTTGTGAGCTGAAAGTCTCTGCAGACATGAAATATTAACTGTACGTCTGTCTGTGTCTCCCTCCTGGAAAGGCTACAGTATACCTGGGCCTCGTGGTGGTTTTCAGCTGGATGGAGATTAAAGGGGCCAAGACACAAATCACATCACACAGAGCTGCACAGAAGATGAACCGAAAGAACGCACCTCCTCCCTTTTGTGCCTTCGTGACTGAAGGTAACAGTCTTTGATGCATTAGGGGCTCAGCGCTCACATACAGGTGAATATGCATGTTCGTGTGCCGGCAGCGGTTGAGAATCCCCCAAGGTAACATGAAGGAGTTCTTGATGGAAATTCTGTTCTGGTGAAGGGTTTCATCCACAGCTGCCTGGCTCTGTCCTCCACTTGTCTGTCTCCTGGTGTTCTCCCTCATCTCCACTGAGCTGCCACCCAGCTGTTTACCTCTTAATAGATGAAGATGTCAGGGTGCTTCCATCTTTGTTTCAAGTGGCCATAATTTGCACGGCTGCTAGGTCCTGTAACTCCAGCAGTCACATTAACAATGGCTCAGTTCCATTAAGTGTACGAGGAAGCTGTTCAAAAAAGTGAGCACAATATCAGGGTCCTGGAACTGGCTCACCTCAGTGGAATACAGTCACCCATCCATCACACCTGCTTATTCTCTGGAGTCACTTGGTGACTGGAGCCAATCCCAGCTGACACTGGATGAAAGGCACATTGCACCTTGGACAGGTCGCCCGTCAATCACGCGGCCGACACATAGGGATGGACAACCGTGGAGGCGGAAAACCACTAACGCTCACATTCACACTTATGACCAATTCTGAGCTGAACCGGAAGAAGGATTTTTTAATGAATCTGTGAGCTACCTGCTTCGTTGGTGGAGCGGGACTCTCGCAGTGTGCAGGGGGCTCAGGTTGTCTTTTCTTGGGACATCACTGGAGTAATTGGTAAGAGGATCTGTGAGAAACCAACAGGGAATTGGTTGCCCTTTACCTCTGGTTCATGAGGTCATTTTCTGCTGCAGAGCATCAAAACACGTCCTTTTCCTAAAGGATGACTGCAACATGACTCATTTCAGCCCCTCTCATTTCTATCTGAAACCCATCCATGGACCACAGTTAAAGATACTTTTAGTGTTAGTTATTATCAGTTCTGTCATAGTACTGTGGATAAGGTGCTTTTTTTTCGCAAAGTTGCAATGGAACATTAATATTAGAAAAAACCTCCATTCACCATGACATTTTAATGTGCTGATCAAGAGCAACCAGGCTGAACTTACACTGCAATGAAATGTCACTTTCATGACTCAGAGATCGGGGATCAGGGTTCCTCATCGTCACTACACATGTCCATCTCCAACATGAATATTTCAGCCAGTGGCAAATGTTCCAGCAGGTATACCAGAGTAATGTGTCACTGCCAGCTGTGTTCCATTAAATTAGAGGATAAGTCTGGCCTTATTTACAATGTTGCTTATTGTTTAAAAAATCCTATTAAAAGACTAAAACCAAGGGATGCCTCCATGGTTTAAGGGTTGGGATGGTGACCACAGGCTTTGGTTCAGGTCCAGTTGGGGACCTTTGCTGCCCGTCTTCCATCCTGTCATCCTGGGTAGGTAGTGCTCTCGGTGGTAAATGGTAAAAGGACTGTATTTATAAAGCGCTTTTGTAGTCTTGCAACCACTCAAAGCACTTTACAACACGAGCCTGCATTCACCCATTCACACTATCATTACCTCATGAACCCACAAAAATGCCCCAAAAATATATAATATGCCACAACCAAAAACAGTTTAGTCACACTCTCAATGCTTTACATGCACTGTAGTTTCCAGCAAATATGACCAAGCAGGAGTTAGCTGAGGAGCGTTTGTTTTGGACTATTTTCTGCAGTGGATGAATACACGTTTGGTGCACTGCTGAGTATTTACAGCAGCAGGATGGTGTATGTGGGATTGACTGAAGCCACCGTGGCCATGTTCATCATAATGAAGGAACATGTCACCGGGTCCAACAGTGTGACTCATTGATAGTGTTTGGAAAACAATGGAGCTCTATGGCACAGAATAATGAGCTATATTAGTTTTTGACTACACAGGCAATACTTGCTGGTAAGATCAATTCATTGTTGTTTGTTAGGACAGTAGAATACATAATGCTTGCTGCGAAATGCTTAGAAACGACCAAGATGCAGGAAAGCTAGGAAATATATCATTGAGTGAATACAATATACTGTAGCTCCAGTGATGAGAAGCACCAGGGGAATGCAGGGAGCTCACTCTAACTATTTCCCCCTCCATCACAACACTGATTGATTGTCTTGTGGTGCCTCCCTCAGCCTCAGTCAACTTATCCGTGCAGTAATGTTGTTTTCAGAATACAAGAGGTGAGCACATGTTATTAAAAACATCATTATGGCTTGTCTTTTCCAATGTTCTCCTTCTTTTCCCTCGTCTCTGTGTGTCTCGTTATTTTCTCTCCTCTCAGGTTCCCAGTCTCTTGGCATGAAGCTCATCTATCCGAGGAAAACCTGGGTCCTTTCCTCCTGGATGCATGTGGAGTCTCTTCTCTTTGCCTCGTCATCGTGAGCTTCGCAACCGCATGGCTTGTGTTTGGCGTTCGCTCAGTTGCTGAATCATCACTTTGATTCCCTTGCTTCTGTCTCTTTCCTTCCATCATCTGCCAACTCTCAGTCCCAAGCCGCTGATCCAAGAAAAAGTTGCTGCCTCTCTGTGCTTTGCTTATGTAATTCCAACTTATTTATATGTTCTATTATGTAATGTTTTTGCTGCAGTAGCAACACTCAAAACAATATCCTTGCCAGTAAGGTTTTATGCAGAGATGAATCATGTGAAGCCAACAGTCCTCGCTACTAATGAGCAGAAATGTGTTCGTTATTAACATGCGGGCATTGGTTAACATTATAGCTTCTCTGGCGGGCTAGCTAGCTCTTTTGGCCCGGCCTCGCTATTTTGATTGAACTTACTAGAATGCAGCCTGCATTTGGGATAAAGATTTTAGCTTTCGTCGCCCTAATTGTTGTCTCTGCATTACTATTTAAATACAACTCATGTCCAATTTCGAGTAACAGTTGCAGCAGTGTTGCTGCTGGTCAGTTTAATGCAGCATATTCTGTTCTCTTGAGATGCCTAAACTAGATATACGTGAGCAGTAGAGTCTGAGAAAATAGCCCTGATGTAACTCAGGTTCAGTTCTGAAGACGACAGATTCCTAACAGAGGACCTGCCTTACAAAGTGGGGTTCAGTATGCAGGGAAGGTCATTATGGGAAATGTAGGAGTGTAGAGTTTTTGGAGTTCAGGATCTTACTCTCTGATGAGTTTTGACCCCTCTTGTTCTTGATAAACAGTATGTGCAGCAGCCTGTTTTGGTCTCCCAGGCGTGTGCTGGGTGACAGTCATTGGTCGTGGTGACATGAGAAGAGGGGAAATTAACACAAGGAACACACACCAGGGTGAAACAGAGCGGCAAGTTGGCGAGGCCATCCAACCGGGCAAGCCTCGTGTTTCTTATTTGGATTTTATGTTCATTGTTATTTTTGGGTGAGCCCAGACATAATTGACAGTTGTGAGAGAACAATGCTGAAATTGTCAGTCTTCAATCCAAACAAGTCCTGGATCACACTGAGGTACGTCCACCATTGGCTGATCTGGACATCTGGCAACCAAAGACAGCCTGTTTCGAAATACTGAAATTTAGGTCCAAATTCTTACAGTGAGGATCCTTGCCTACCTTTAGAAACCAACTGAGCTACCACAGGAAATTATGCAGAATGCATTTGCAGATACTAACAATATAAGCACAACTTTTAAATAAAGTTTAAAAAAAAAAAAGAGCCTTAATCCAAATCTTGGGTTTTGTCTGCTGTATGATTCAGCCATGTTAGCAGTGTGGCTTAAGCACTTCAGTCCAGACTGAAATGTCTCAACAATTCCTGGATGGATTGTCCTGAAATTTTACACAGACATTCATGGGTCCCAGACAATAAACCATGATGCCTTTCGTGATCCTGCATCATTTTCTCTAGCACCACCGTGAGGTTGGCAGTTTTTGGTTTCGAGTGCAATGTCTCAATAACCGGTGGATGATGCCCATAAAAAGTGATTCAGACATTTATCTTTCCATCAGGGTAAACTGCACTAACTTTGCTGGTCCCTTAGCTTTTCCTCACACACCATCATCAGGTCAGACTTATTTGTCTAATGTCTAATTACTTTATGTCAATCACTTTAATTAGAGTTTGGATTCTCACAACTTCATCAGGTAAAACGTATGCATGTAAATGTATGCAGGTAGCATGGTAACAGGTAACAGGAAGCATGCATATCATGAAAGAGAGCGTGTATGTGTGTGTTTGTGTACAGTATACTTTCTACCTGTGATTATGCATTAAACAGTTCACCGTTGACCTAATTACTTTGCACATCCAGTGGCATTGTTCCCAGATGGAGGCAAGGCAAGTGAGCAGGTGTGTGTGTGTGTGTGTGTGTGTGTGTGTGTGTGTGTGTGAGACAGAGAGAGAGAGGGAGAGAGCTAGTTTAATATGTTGCTTATGTTCCTTCTCTCCCAGGAGGCCACATGGAGGGGCGAGGAACCGGCCTCACTGAATGGCAGATTTGGGCCAATTAAGCTGGAACTGGAGCATATATACACAAATTCACACACACATCGCTGTAGCTGTAGCTGTGGCCTGACCTGAGAACACCCTGTGGATACACCCTCTTGCTCTTTCAAGCACACACACACACAAGCACAGACGCGTTTCCCCTCAGTTCCACATCTCACAGACACTTAAGCAGGTACTCAGTCTGTTTTCTGTCCACACACACACACACACACACACAGACTGTATGCTTACACCTCCACTGCAGCCCTGTGTCGCTCCCTCACACACACATCCACTGCAGCACTCCTGCCTCTTCTTTCCTTTCACATACAGCGCACAGACACATGCATACCTCCTGCAGTACATTTCCAACTTTTGTCCTTCGCACAAGCTTTTCTTTCTTCTCCACTGGGAAAAGTGATTGATCCCATCCTGCATGGATTCCCCTTCAGTGGAAATCTGCTCGGGAATATTCATATCAAGCATCGCCTGTTCTCTCTTCCTCTCAGACTCTGAACATCAGCTCAGTGTCATAGAAGGCTGAGAGAGGCTTCAGTACATCTGTAGCTGAATATTCTCCTTTTACTTACATCCCCACAGTGAGACAGCAACACAGAGTACTTCCTCTGAGTGCGAGCTCTCGCCATGTGCGTGACATAGAGTGTGTGTGTGTGTGTGTTTATGCCTTGTCTTCCGGTGTGTTCTCACATGTATAATGGAGCAAACAGGAAAGGGATCATGTTTGTGTGTTTTTTATTTTGTTTTTGTCATGAATGCCTGCCTGCCTGACGCACCAGCAGACACAACCGCAACAGAAATTCTCAATCCAGATTCAGGCTTGTTCAATTATTCATACTGCTATTGCGGCGCTCTGGCACAGGGAGAGGGAGGGAGGGAGGAGGAAGGAGGCGGCGGAGGAGGGGAGGGAGAAATGTTGGTGGTGGGGGGTGTAGTGGTGTTTCCTAAGAAAGGCAGCTTTAGATGGAATATATATATATCTGTACCCAGTGGCAGCATCTACTCTGTATCACTGCCGTCCTGCCACGCTGCCGCTCATAACCTCTCCCATCTCTTCCCTGTTGCCTACCTCACTTTGCTCTATTTGATCTGTCTTTCTCTTTCACATCTTCTCATTCTTTTTCCCTTCTCCCTTTCCAGCCTCCTTCCTGTTCACCTCATCTGTCGCTCTCTGTCTGCTTTATGTACAGATCTCTCCTCCACAGTCTTCCTCTCTTTCCATGTGACACCCTGTCCTCCTCTTCAGGGCTCCGATCACAGGACAGGCCTCAAAACTCAAGGGAGAGCCAAGTGTTAATCTCAATGAGCCTGCAGACCCATCCAAGGGCATTTTATAGTGTTCATGATGCTGACCTTGAATATGTGATCACTCCCTATACCTCCTAACCCCCTGGGAAGTTACATCATCCCACACCCCACTAGCCCTTTGGACCCTCTGACCTACTCGTCCCCAGATACCTAATTTTCTGACTCTTGTCTCCCATGCTTTTACTTTTTATCCCCTCTGTGATCTTGGTTCCCACACCCTTGTTGGGTTTGTCAATGCAGCATACCACTGTGCCCCCCCCCCCACCCTCTATTATGGAAATGACTGGCCTCCTCTGGTGGATGGCCCCTTTCTTTGAGATATGGGCTATAACTGGCTCCCCAGAGACAGGGAGAGAGATGGACAGAGAGAGAGAGACGGACAGATTCAGAGAAGGAGGAGAAGGTGGTGAGGGAGGGAACATGAGAGAGAGAGAGTGAAACGAGGGGATAGTAGGAGGGTGAACATGCAGGAGGGGAAAATAAAAAGCGCATTCCTGCTTAGCCGGGTTCGCAGTGAGAGAACTAAAGATGATGAAGGAGGAGAGAATATGAGAAGACTGGATGGAAAAAAACGACAGAGACGAGCATATAAAATGTTCCTCTGCATATATGGAGCAACAAAAAGCAGTGTGTCATTAGACTCCTTAAACTTTACAACTCTATGCAATTTTCAGTACAGAAGTTCTTCAACCACCACCCTTTGTAACTAAGATGTTTTTCATCCAGATGTTACAGCGAATGAATTCATCTTTTCCACTATATCATTATTATTGATAAAATTCATGCATTCATGCTGAAGCTAGCCAGCTATCCCAAGTTCCAGCTGCTTCCCAAGGCATCACAAAGGACAGGCTTGTATCATTCACTGAAGGGAGCCAGCTAAGCATAGCTTAATAACATGAAGTAATCCACAGCTTAGAGTTTACTAAATGTCACCTTTAAAACTCAAATTAACTGACATCTCATTTGGTATCATCAGCACCTTGCATGACTGTGGGTATAATGTCGTCCCGCCTCCCCGGGTCCTGAGCAGAACACCCACCAAGAGTGAAGTCGACCGGATGAATGAAAAAGACACAGTCCTTCCATTTTAACTAGATTATAACTGCAAAATTGCTGGATTATTGTAAAAAGATCTCCACTAGTTGCTTGAAAAAGTTGCCAACTTGAAAGTGAGACACTTGTGACTTATTATTAATAACTTGTGTTCAAGGATTGTTAGAGAGAAACCATGTGCCCGCATCAATGACTTCCTAACATTTATAACTGCGGCCTTGATGGCTCGTGAGTGATTTTTCTGCTGCTGTGTCCTGTTTTAAGAAAAGCTGTAGAGCTGTAAAGCTGTGAAGCTCAACATTCCCGTCAACGTAAATGACAAGTGCCAGAGGAGCTCATTTGTCAATTGAGCAAACTTAGTCTGCTAATGATTTGGTTTAAAACTCCAGAACGAGCGACAAAGAAGAAACATGGGCCAACATGCACCCTTTTACTCAGACATGCATGCTGTTTGTCAGCTGTGTGCTCTGTCACAGACTCAATCTGTTAAGCACAAGGCTGATTTATGAGTGAGCACAAGAAGATAAACATCCCAAACAAATAGATATATTCTGCCAAATTGGCCCCGAAATGTAACTTATTTACTACTTAACGGACGAAACATTTATTCACAAGCACAAATATTAAATGACTGATTTCCTGCAACTCCAAACAAAATTGATTAAAATAGTGAGTGAATGATATTTAGTGAAGACGCTGAAGAGACATTTTGCTCCTTCACAAATGACACAGGAAGGTTTCTCTATCATGCATTCAAAGCTATGTTTCACTCTTTGGTAGTAGAGCTGCTGTGAATGCCTCCTGTCTTTACTTCAAGTTCATTTGAGTGAAACTGTTTCATTAAAGATGAAATTGTCACCCTGGCTTGTTGGGGGTGAAGTACTTCAGAGTTTCCATGTATTAAGAAGTCTAAATACATGGAAACTCATCAGCACTTAACACAGAGCCAGAGTCAGTTTGACTTTAACCAAACTGATACATTTGACATTATAACTAAATGCAACATTGTTTTTCTATTAATATCATATTTTTTTGATTAAATTCAAAGTCTGCTCTCGGTGTGAATTGCATTTTGATGTCATTTAGTTAATACATAATTTATTTAAAGCGGTGAGCAACAAAAAGTACATACAGTGCCCCTTAACAATTATAATTCATTTCTTTTCTTACTGAAATTACATTAATAAATCTTTGTTTATCAATATTCAAACCTTTGTTGTTGAAATATTTCTTTTCTATCTTTCTATTTTATCTATTTTTTTTTTTATTTAAAGTTGAAGGAAAGTTTCCTATTTCGAATCACTCCTTTGCTGATCTTCTCCTCTGATGGATCCGTCACATTTGTCTGCTTCACAGATTGAGATTTCCATGGGGGAGTTCACCCGAGACGACCTTTCAAATGAGATCAGGACTCCTGGTGATGAAGACTCCTCCCCTTCACCTTCCCCAGTGTTCCCCCAGCTTCCTCTTTGACATCCTGTTGTTGTGCGTCAGCCATACATATTTCATTGAGGATTCAGTGAGGGGTAAGTGGCAGTAGGTTAAGAGCGGGCACATGAATAAATCAAAGCAGATCGGAGGTGGCATGACGGGGTTTCATACAGAGCTGATGCCATTCTGGTTGGTTTTCTTTCCTTTTTGTTGGAATTGAAACTTTACACAACCCTTCACGTACGTATGTCTGCTTAATGACCTGCAAACACCTAAACCCAGCAAAAAAACAACCCTTGGTAAAATCAAGTGCAAAATAAGCACTCATTCATGATAAACACACTTATCACAGACATCTCCCGAGACCAGGAGGAAACCTGGAATCTCCTGGGAGAAACTCATCACAAGCATCGGTCAGAAACACCCGAGAGCCCCCAGACCCGCAGGCAAGAGCACCTGTCTGTGGAGACTCGGGCTGCAGCTCGGCAGGGTTTCAGATCAAACACGCACTTCAAAAGGCTTCCACATCTCAAAGAACGGCCTGAATTGTCAGGATTGTCCAGACTTGTTTGGGATGCAGAAGAGCTCACATACCTGTAGCTAAAGTAGTTTTAATTTCTCCTTCAGAAAGTTTTCTTATGGTTTTCTTGTGAGCAGTGTCAACAAGCAGAAACACAGTCAGCTTGATGAAATCAAACCAATACTTAAATGCTATTAGTTCAAACAGGCGTACACTTACAGTGGTGGCGGGCAAACCAACCCCAGTGACGCTGTGAGCCTCTGCAGCGCTGCACAGACTGAAGCAGCCTCCTGATGGTCCGGATTGAACCTCTGCTGATTTCAAACACTCTTGTTTTCCTCTGCCTTTGACTTATTCATCTTCTCTCCTGCACTTTTGATTTGCTTGATCGCTGCGGTCTGCACACAAACTGCATTCAGCATCTTTTCTCTTTCCATTTTATTCTCTGTCCCAGTAAACATTTCCTCAACCTGCGTCGAGATGAAGACGTCCAATCTACGTCGCGTCACGTCGTGACCTTAATTCGGCAGTTTTTCAACATGATAAAATGATATCTGAGTAAATATGACATCAGAAATGATGCATTTTAGAGCGGGTTAACTGATTAAATACTGCCAGCAAACATTTTCTCAATCCGCGTCCAGATGACGACGTCCAGTCGACGTCGCGTCACGTCGTGACTTTATTTTGACTTTTTTTTCGACATGATAACATTAGGGGGGGATATGATTTCAAAGAAAACTTATTTAACTGAAAAAACACTGTCAAGAATGATTTCAAGCTATCTGGTGCTGTGTGGAGATGAAGACATCCAGTCAACGTCCAGTCACGTCAGGACGTTGATTTCACGTCTGATTAACGTCGGGCAGCCAGGTTGATTTGACGTCTATCTGAGGGGCTGAGATGACCGTGGATGACCGACGTCATTTCAACGTCTTTTAGATGGCATCGGTTTACATTGTTAAAAAGTATTCAAAATGATGGAAACATGTTTGTGAATGGAAGAAAACAATGCAGTACCATCATGTCTATTGGCAATGCGGGCTTAAATGTTTGTTTTTCCAGCATCGGTCTCGGAACTATTTTCCCTCGCGTACTGAACGCACCTGGTTTCCGGAGCATGCCGCGGCGGCTCAGCAGCAGAGGAATTAGTTTGGAGTCGGCGAGGAGAAGACAGACACGTGAGAAAGGTGAACTCTGAAACATCTAATTTAAAATGAAACTGTGTTAGGCAAGACATTATACGTTCATAAATTACATGTTAAACTTTTGATTTTGTTGCTGCATCGTTTAATGTTACAGATAGCTGTTTTTTGCTGCATGTTATTCGTAACCGAGTTGCGGCTAACAGTTAACTTTAGGCTAGCAGGCGAAATAGCAAGGCCTACTGTGTGAAACAGCCGTGCTCTGCGCAGTGACCGAGAGGGATGATAGATTTTGCCCTGTCACGCTAAACGGACTAGCTGAGAGTTAGCTCTTCCGGGCTACGTGAGGCCTAGTCAGAGATTCTGTTTGTCCGACTAGACCTCTGAGGAACTCTTAAGGATTTCATCCTAAAACCTGCTCCATGTGTCCCTAGCTTCAGAGTCCTAGTGCGGGTTAAATCAATGACTTGTAACTAATGCCTACATGCTTTATTAGGAACCATCAGAAGATTCAGGCTAGTGTGTGGGTCTAAGACGTGGTTCTTAATTACTCTTTCAAATCCCAAGACAAAGTCTTCCTGTAATTTATAAAGTGCATTTGACATCTGAATAGGTGCTCTGTAAAAATGTTTTTCTTGTGTCCTCTCTCCAGCTGCTGTGTAGAGAAGGAGCATCCAGGCAACAGATGCAGAAATTGAAATGGCAATCCAGAACCACCTCAAACGTGCTCCATCAAGAAGCGGGGGGAAGGTGCAGATCCCCACAGGATCTTAACCCTCCATGCATGATGTTGCCCTCAGGACCTCACACTGTCCCTTGACCTTGTTTTCAAAAAATACATTTTTTTTCTAATGAAGATATTTGTTTTACTTGTTTGTATATGCTTTCAATATAACTGGTTAAATAGATCTGGTCCTGAATGCTTTCTTTAAATTATTTTACCTGTTAGTCCATGTACTACTTGTATTTTGCAGTATAGCCTAGGTGAACATCACTAGGATATTTTAAACCTGCAGGTTTATTTGCTATCAAAGTTTCCGTCAGGTTCACTATTCCCAAGAAAAAAAATTAATTGGTGATGTGATTTGATGTCTTTGACTTTTTGAACTCAATGCAGTTTGAGGATTTTTTTTTTCCTGCTGAAATTGAGAAGTTTGTTCAAGTGTAATTCTCAATGCTGTAATCTACAGCATTGAGAATTACACATGCAGCACAAGACCTGTGCTTTTCATAGAATTTATAGATGGGGTAATGCCAGTTATAGACTAGACACCTTTTGAAATGCAATACATTACATGTGTATATAGACAAAAAAGTTGAAATGTCTCTTGCACTTGGAAACGACAAAACTTGATATGTCGTCTAAATTAAAACAATGTAAAATGATGCCGTCGAAAAGACGTCAATCATGACACCGACGTCAGAAAAACTTTCATTTCAGCACCTCAGATCGACGTGGAATCGACCTCCAAGATCGACGTTAATTAGACGTGAAATAGACGTCACGTAGATACGTTGAAAAGCCGTCTATACAGCGTTATAATGACATGGGTTGAAGTAGCTTAACTGTTCTGTGAGCCGTTGAAATGTCGTCTAAACGACGTTGAAACAACGTAAAATGATGCCGTCTAATAGCCGTCGAAAAGACGTCGGTCATGGCACCGACGTCAGAAAAACTTTCATTTGAGCACCTAATATCGACGTCGGATCAACCTGCCTGACCGACGTTGATTCGACGTGAAATATATGTCAAAATGTTTACTGGGATTAAGTGATTTCAATATTTCATTGTGCTTTTTAATGTTGTTTCAATACATTTTACTCCATTTATGTTAATACATTTATGAGGGAGCATTGGCGGATGATCCTGTTGGGGGGCCTGGGGCAAGCATTTCCATGTGGGCCCCTATGACCACGTCTCACTTCCTCTGTGCAGTGTTTATGAAAACAACAAAAACAAATGACGGGAAGTGAATTGTGGGGTCTGGGGCCCTGGGGCAGTTGTCTAGAGGTGTAAATTAGAAATCACTCTATGGACTCATTTTGTTCAGTTAACTTTTTTCATTGCTCACTGTGCTTCACATCAGCTCAGCAGACACTTATTTACAAGAGTTATCACATTATAATTGTTTCTTTGTCTTTCACATCACGACCTTAATAAGCCTTTAACAAGCAAGCAACGTACGGCTGAGCTGACAACAGTGCTGCTTGCTATACTTTGCTGTAGATTTCTTTGGCTGGAGCTACTGGCTGCCATTAGTTAGTTAGCTCTGTTAGCCATGCAGCTAGTGGCTCTATTAGCTGGCTTGAGCAGCAAGGGATCGTTGTTTTTTTCACTGTGGGCAGGTGGATCGGGACTGAACACCAACTCTGAGACTGATGGAGGCCAGCTGATTGCAGATCTGACCATATACAGGGAGAAGAACAACACATGAGTTGTTCATAGCAGCTGGCTAAAAATGAAGTGGGACCGCTCTGCATGGACCAAGACAGGTCTCCGTTTACTGGAGAGTCTTTGGTCCTGCAGTGAGTCCTGACCAGTGGAGCAGCCTCCTGTCGTAACCTCCATCCACTTTGATCCCAGCCTGCCCAGGAAGCCTCATTATCCTCCCGGCATCCTTCCCGGAGCTTCTGCTGATCAGTAAATGCCACAATTTCCACTCCCCGCCGTGTCTGGGAGTTCTCACCATGGGAGCAGAATGGAGAGGAGGACAGCAGAGGAAGAAGATCAGGCTCTCTCTCCTTCTTTCTCCCTCTCCTCTGAGGAGAAAGCTTGATGTTGGCACTCCACTCTCAGGCATCTGCTGTGAGTCAAATCCCTTTTTCTCATTTCAAGTCTTGGAGCTAAACTTTAAACAGCTCCAGTAGCAGAAATGAGCAGGCTGTCAATAGTCCAAAGGGTTCACCATTTTACTGATATTTGAATGAACACATGCTCGTTCAGCAGACATTCTCCTCGGTTTTATTTGATGAGCGCGGCACCCCAAAACTCTCATTACATGGTGCTGCTTTGTCACCCCAATGTTAACAAGAGAAATTGCTGCAGTTCTGAACTGAAACATTATTCCTGTCTTGCCTCTGCCACGGGGGACAGCTTATGAATTAATGAGATGTCAGCAGAGATGTCACGTCTTTATCCACTCGATCTCTCCAAAAGAAAAAACAACCTCCATGGAGGAATTGATATAACGCAGCACCATGAATCTTTTCTGTCTCTGGTCGCTTGACTCAGGGGGTTACGTCTTTAAAAATCCTTCCTCCTTGCATTTTATTATGACAGATATGCATCTGCAACAAAAATAACAGGAATAAATCAGTGCAACCCACTTATTTTGGTATCAGAATCAAATTAATTACTGATTCACGCTGGATTTGGTTTAATGTGTGCATGTGTAACAGCGCTCTGCATACTTGTTTAGGGACTGTGTTGTAATTTTATCTGTATGTACAATTACTGTTGGTACCTGCTGGCTACAAAAACCAGATCACTCGGCTGAAGTGTAAGCGCTGCATGACTTTCCTTCTATTAATGCTCTGGCTAGCCTTCATGAGTCCATAATGGCTCTTACTATTGATGCTCATTGTTTGTGTGTGTGTGTGTTGGCACAGTAAACAGTGTGTTTTAAACTGATTGTCTAAGCGAAAGCCTTTGAGTTGTTTTATTGCTGATATTTAACAGGAAGTTAGTGTTGAGAATAGTCTGATATTCTTATTATTCAGTTGCTTTCTTGCCAAGAGTTAGATGAAAAGATTGATCCATTCTAATGAAGATATTGCCAGGAGACCTAGCTTAGCTTAGCTTAGCATAAAGACTGGAAACAAGGGGAAACAGCTAGCGTGGGTCTGTCTAAAGATAAAAACAAATCTGCCTTCCATCACCTCTAAAGCTCGTTATTAACACATTATGTATTGTTTGTTTAATGCAAATCCAAAAAAGTACAACTGCAGCTTGTCATTTATTGTTTTTAACACTTAAACATTTGTATGGACTGAACAGATAGCATAAAAGCTTGTTAATTAGGGAGCTTTCAAGGTTATTACCATTGGACAGAGCCAGGCTAGCTGCTGTCTCTGCTTCCAGTCCATCCATTTCCTGCCTCCGGCTTCATATTTCTCATCTGGACATGATGGTGTTATTGATCTGTTAACTCTCTGCAAAAAGAAGTGGACAGAAAGGAAGTGTGTTCCCAAAATGTGCAACTATTCTTTTAAAGCCCTTGTCTGACATCACCTGTCTGTTGTTTGAATATGCAGCATCTCTCTTGCCCGTGAATATTCAGCTTTTAGCCACACTAGCAGCACAGCTCTAGTGACGTCTGTCTGTCAGTCTGTTGGCTGGTCCATCACTTTCTTTCACACCGAAATATCTCAGCAACTACTGAATGGATTGTCACAGAATTTGTTCAGCCATTCATGGTGCTCAGAGAGTGAATCTGACTTCGGTTATCTGCTGACTTTTGCTCTAGCGCCCCCATGAGGTTGACATTTTTGGTTCTTCAAAATATCTCACCAGCTATTAGATGGATTGCCGTGAAATGTGGCGCAGCCTCAGCTCTGCAGTGTCTTAGTGCTAATGTGCAACTCTCAGCATGTCAATACGCCAACGTAAGATGAATAAGTGACCAAATGTTGTACCTGCTAAAGCTAGCATTGTGACTGGGTGCACGTTAACATGCTGATGTTGACTTTAAGCTGAAAGCACCACTGTACATCAATACAGTCTCACAGAGCCGCTGCACAGCTCTGGTAGGCACGACCCCAACCATTTCATCATGTCATGCTGTCTGTCAGCTGAGATGCTTCATGTAAGAGCTGGCTTGGTCTTTGTGTCTTATGTAAACAAGGTGCAAGGTCATCCTTTAGGCCTCCTGGTTCTATTTTAGTCTCCCTGCTTTAAATTCTGCACAAAGGAGTGTCTGGAGCACAAATGCAATTGCATTGCAGCAATATATTCTGTCAGGGATTAGCAGCGTTGCCGTGGCAGGGCATTAGCTGAGTGTAGTAAGCAGACCTAGTGATTATGCCCATTGACGGGTGGTGGGTGTGGTGCTGTCAAACTGAGAGGCAGGCTTATCTGGCCTTGGTTCATCTGCCCCCCTGCTAATGTCTGAGCCAGTTTTCACTCAACGGTCACAGATTAACCTGCCAGTATTTTATATTATTATATGTGGATTCCTTGATTATATGCATACAAACCAATGTTCAATCAGTCCTCTCTTATTTAACAGGATTTTAGTTTGCACTGTTTTATCCAAAACTTTCAGATAAATCATAAACACGGTTGGAAAGTCACACAATGACAGACACTTTGGCTAATACTCAGTCATCTTTCAGCTGTCCTGCTATTTTCTATAAACATAATTGGCTGATAAATTCAAGTGTTTTGGGATCCATCTGCCAATGTGGCTATGAGACAGAATAAATAGTTTTCTTCCCTGTGTGTGTGTGTGTGTGCTTGTTTGTTTGTGTGTGTGTGTGTGTGTTTAATGCTGCCACAGGAATTTGCTCTTTGTATTAATGCCTTGTCATTCTTTTGAAAGGCTCTTGACCCAGGCTGCTGTCTGCTGTGCATCATGGGAGATTAAGGTGATGCAGATTCTCTCTCTCTCTCAGCTAAAGAAAATCCACTTCAAGGTCAAGACCATTTATTGAACAGAAACATCTGCAAGGACCTACAACTTTGTTTTTCCCCAATAATGTTTGAGTCAAGGTCCAATGAATTGATTCATGAGCTCGGCACACTGGGACGCGGATCTTCTTTCCATAAAACACAATGTGATGACAAAAAAAGTCTCCATGTTCCCCTGAAGGTGCAGACATTGTAAACAGATTAAGATTTCTTAAAACAATAAATATTGTAATCATGTAAGAAGCTGTGTGGGATTCACAGTTTTAGTTAAAGCAGTTGAAGTGTCAGTTGACTGAAAGCACTGAAATGGTCTGACGTGCCTGCTGATCTCGCAGAGCTAAGACAAGCCATTGGAAGTTTAGCTGTGTTTGAGCCGGTGGTGGTGGTGGTGGCCGCTGATTCTGCAGAGACAGCGAGATGATGGGGATGTGGAGGGGTGCGCAAAATTAGCCACATGGAATAACTAAGGCGGAGGGAGAGAATCATATTTAAAAAGACAACAGCAACACGATAGGCTCACAATGAAGGTGTGTCGCCGTGCTATTGGATAGATGTGAGCAGCTGATGAGAGCAGCTGTGTGTATGAGCAGAAGTTATTCAGCATGAAATGACTGTCCTAGAAGTGAAAAAGAAGTAGAAATGAAATACCTCAAGGTTACCTGAAGGCAGAGGAACAAATCGTGCTATTCTGACGTATTGCTTTCACCTCTTGAGGCTTGAGTATGAGATGAAGTGTTTCATTTAAATGCAGGAGCTGTCAACAGTCACATCTCGGTGCCGCTGCAACAGGTCTTCCGAGTGGACTGATAATGTGAGTCAGGTTTAAAGTGCTGTAGCTAAAGTGCTTTAGCTCGGGCTGCGCTTGAACCGGGCCATTGAAAGGCTGATATGACGAAGCACTTTTCTCCTCCGACAGCCTCGCTGTCTTTAGTGCAGGCGCAGCATCTCACGGCAGCAACGACAAGGCAGCGACTGTTACCTTCTGCAGTCAGTGCACACAAACACACAGGCTCCCACGCTGTTGCATTTCCTGTCTCAGGCGCCCTCTTTGTGACCTTCGCTGCCTTTGGACATTTCACTTACCTGGCAATTAGTTCTCCCTCTTTCCTGTTTGACCACGTTACATCTCCACCCACGCTCTCTGCAGCACCCTTCTTCTTCCCTCCCCTTCACTCATGCTCTTTTCCCCTTACGCCTTTTGATGCACATAACCGAAGCCAGGCAGGCACAGTGACGTTAAGTATCACAATTTTATTACAAAAATTAAATTCTTCGTCTCTCAGTTTTGCCATGCTTGGAGCATATAACAATACAGTAAAAAACCCAGACCCAGAGAAGATAGTAAAGCAGATTTCAACAATGCTTTCACAGCACTCTGTCATTCATGCTGTTACTATACAAATACTGTAACATTCCTAATACAGAGTAGTACAAACACCTGCCAAAACACGTCATGTCAGATAACAAACTGTAATTAAATTACATTTACCAGAGGAACAAGAAACTCAACCCGGCTCAGAAAAGGAAACAAACCAATAAACATTGAAATTGCAACTTATAACATACTGAATGTGCTGAATATTTGTACCAGCCCAAGGCACCCAGGCTTTGTAGCAATGTTGGCAAGTTAACGACATTCTTACAGAAACACTTGAAGCGAACAACGATTACAAATTGACTTGTACCACAGTCTGACTTTGCAGTGTCCTTCAACATACCCTCCTCTCCTGGCGATCTCTTCATCAGTCACAGTGCAAGTTCCGGAGAGGCGGGGCAGAGTGAAGGGGTGGGGGCGTTTTCGGAGTGGGTGGGGCAGGTTCGCAGGGAGCTGTACCGCGTCAGACATCACTTCACGGCGCCAAACACTGACAAGAATTGGATGGACAGCGTAATCTCCCACTCTCCAGAGGGAAGGGGGTGCGAGTGGTTATGTAATTCCTCACTTGGATGGTGAATTGTCCAAACATAAGGCGCAGATTGCCAGCTGCCAGTCCAAGATGAAATAAGCCAAATGAAAAGCTTGAGGTGTGCTTTCAACTGAATGTCCAAGAAAAAAAAAGGAGAAACAGATACCAGTACTTTCTCATCGAGGTTTCCAAGACGAATTCATTTTTTTCCCCTCGAGATGAAAAGTGTTGTTTTGCACATAAATACCTAAGAATGATAGAAATCCCAGATTTAAGCTTACCAATAACTCAAATAGTCTCTAACAAACCTCAAATGAAGACAAGAACGACAAAAGCTCAAAAATACAGAGAGGCCTTTCTTGAACGGTGAAATGCAGTTCAGTTGAGCGAACGGCAAGGCTCGAAGGTCCATTTGGTGGCTCCGCCAAATATTTCGATGTTGCTCTCCGTCCAGGAGAAGACGTTGCCAGCCGGTGCTTTGCTGTTGCAGGTCGCCAAGTTGTAGATCTCGGCGATAGAAAGTTTCCTATTCCAGATGTTCAAGTTCGCTAGCTCGCCGACGTAAGCTTGCGTCGCGTCAAAGCCTCCTCCCAAAGTATCCTGTGGAACAATACAGACAAGTTTTAACCATCAGCTCTACGAGTGCACATCAAAGCCTGAAGAGAAGTCTCAGCAGGACTAATGTCCAAGTTATCTGTTGAGTTTCGTTGTAAGTGACATCATTTCAGAGGACTTCTGTTCTTAGATCTGTCTCAATCCTGAACGTAATTAGTTCAAAATTACAAAATTGTGACTTCGGAGCAAATGGGTTATCTTTCTTTTGCTGAACTCCAGTCAAACCCTTTACTCTCTGTAAGAATGCATGGCAGGATTCTATTTAACAGTGCAATTTAGCCACAGTGCAGAGTATACACAGGTCTGTTCATAGTGGAGATGCCTTTCTCTGTGCAAAATCTGTGCGATTTTCTGAGGAAGACAATCTCAAATAATGTTTCCTTGTCAAAATTCAGGCCAAACTGATGAAGCACTGTTATTTTTTCCAATAATAAGATGATAAATTACACACTCATTTGACTGGAGAGCCTTAACTGGGCATCTCTTCAATGTCTCCACCATCCCATTTCATAAATATTCTCACATTCAATCTTCATCCAAAATTAAACGCATAATTGTCTCAAGATTGTGATTTTAACATTACACAATGCAGTGAGTGAGCTGAAAACGAATATCCACCTGCTCTTGTCCCAGGACCAGCACTCCCTCCGGTTTGATGGGGTGGTATGGTGCCAGATTTTCCCCACTGCCCCGCATCACTCCATCCTGGAAGGCTTCCCACATCCCGTCACGGGTGGTCCACGTGATGCAGAGGTGATGCCATTTTCCGTCATTGATGAGGAACGGCAGCTTCGCAACCTGCAGCAGAGGCATCGCGTTAGTCACGTCTTCCCCCCCTCAGTTAACAATCTCCCTTTCACACTTTAGTAGCAGAGTCACTCCCCGCCTGAAAACTCATCGCTTCCTCACCCTTTCTTCTTCCTGCTGAAACACTTCCTCTCTCACATATCTGTTCCTCTATAAAAAGGCATTCTGTTGCTCACCTTAGCACCTATTTATATTCATCTTCCAGTTCTGGCACAGAGAAGTTGTCACTTTACTCTGACTCATCCAAGCAAAAGGTATAACTTTTTCCTGCTGTTGCACCACCTGTAAGTTGCTCCGCACATTCTGCACAATATGATACATGCATGAAGCCACAGTGATGCCCTGCAGAGCTGTGAAATGTGTGAAACACTCTTTATCCAGGACAGGCAGTTCTCTGTTACCTTGTCATTGATGAGAATCTCCATGGGGTTGTTCCCCCACTCGATCAGCACCAGTTCATTGGACTGACCCGGGACAGCATAGGAGAAGGGTGTCCCCACCCCGGGCGAGGCGTTGGACTTGATCCACAGACACACGCTGAAGGAGTACATCTCGGGAAGGCTCCTCTTGGCTTTGGCGTACATATAGTTGGTTCTCAGGGGGAAGGTGAGCTGAAACTTATCTGTTGGCCTGGTGTCTTTACCTGTGGACGAGATGTCAGTCACACTGTGTCACATTTAAGATTTAGCTATATGAATACATGGTGAGTATTTCTCAGCATTTGTATCTACTTAGGGATTAAGATAGAGCAGAGCAGAGTCTATTTGAATGCAAGAAAAACAAAGCTTGTCTGAAGAGTTAGATTCATTTCACCACATTAAAACTGCTGAGACCTCTTATTAAATTTAAGCACTGGTTTTACACTGATTTTCTGTCTGATGCCTGCGTGGGAGGACTCTGTCTCTCCCTCTCTCTTGCATGCAGGGGACGCACGCGCATTTGCACGTGTGGAAAAGCTGAACAAGCCTCCAAAAGGCGGCAGTGCCAGGCGCACCCTGCAAAGTTTTCGTGCCCCTGACCTTTGCAAAATAATTCCCCCTTTGCGCACAGGCTCATATGCAAGTTAGACAGTCAGGTTTTGGCCGTGATGAACATAAACTCGGCCACAACAAGTGCTAACAGGTTATGAGATATGCAAAGCGATGCAGCTCTCCTCCTCCCTCGCGCTATTTGTGCGCAACCTGATGGTTGCGGCATTGAAAGTAAATCCACATGAGTGCTGTAACCCTGAAGAAGTTCGGATTTTTTTTCGAAAGACTGAGACGCCCTTGACCTTAGAAACTATTTAAATTACACCTCATCTTGTTTAGAGCTCCAGTACCGCCGCAGTCAGTGCCGTGGAAGTGCGAGTGGATGCGCGCGCTCCGCTCGCCCTGAACGCACCTTTCTCCAAGTCTGTGATCCGATGGTGCAGAGAGGTGAGCGTGGACTCCACTCTGTTCCGCTGCTCGGTGTCATTCCTGGACACTGGTTTGGTCTCCTCTAGCGTGTTGACCCGGGACAGAACCTGCTTCTCCATGTCGTCTATCTTGTTCTGCAGCAGATCTTTCAGGCTGTTCGTTTGCACGCTGTTGTTTCCGCGGCTGTATTGCTGCATCGGGACAGAGGGAGACAGACACTGGGTTACAGGAGCACAGAAAACACTTTGTCTCATGTTACACTCGCTGAAACCTGTTCCCTCGGCTCTGCGCGCAGCTCGAAGCCTTGTCCTAACCTTACTGTCTGTTTGTGTGTTCGCTCTGCGTCACATTATTCAAAAAAGCAGCTACCCCGCATTTGGTCTACTTTACATGAAGCTTCTCAAGAAAAAAGATGAACTAAAACACATGTGGCTCCAAGCAGAGACTGCGCAGAGCCGCAACAATGTTGCAGCAGCGTACTGGAGGTGTAACCCTCAGTCTAATTAGTAACAAGGGAGGCTATTTTAATTAACTTTGGACCCGGTCAGCGCTGCGCTCCTCTGCGTGCCTACCTCTAAATTCTCCAGTCTCTGTTTCAGCGTCTGTAAAGTCTGTCCCAGCTGGGCCAGAGTGTCCGTGGTGCCCCGGGACACATCCCCCATCGTGTTCTTCGACCCCGGCCGTCTCCCGCCGGGTCCCGCCGCCGGGAGGCTCTGGCTCTCGCAGCGGCTCAGCTTGGACGTTAGTTCCCTAATTGTCTCCTTTTGGTTCATAATGGTCTCCTTTTGCTGCAGCACGGTCTCCCGCAGCTGCATGACAGTGGTCTTCAGGTCCTCCGCCGGCCCGCTGTTCTGCATCGTGGCCGTGCACAAGTCCATATCCTTGGGCACCGACGTGCAAATAAACTGCGTCTGTCCGAAGTCTTGCGCGGAGCTCTCCACAACAACCAGGCAAGAAAGTAGAAAAAGTTTCCACGAGAATCCGTCCATGGTTCCAGTCATGTGTCGCCCCTGGAGTGTGTGAGTGAGTGCGCGGTCTGGAGGGTTTCAGCACCACGGAGCTCGTCCACTGAAGCTGTGAGCGCTGCTCTCTCTGTGCGCTTTATATAGCGGACCTGACGCAGCGCAGATTCACTGCATCACTGACGGGAGGCAGCGGGTTCTGCTGTACCTACAGAGTCCAGCCCCTTATTTAAGGTCGTCCTCGCTGTTCGCGAGACACCCACACAGTCAGCTCCCACAGCACAGAGAGCGCCTACACTGCGTCTGTGTGGGAAAAGTCAGCTGTGGAATAGTTGACCTGCAGTGGAAGTGGACATGCACAGAATAGAGACTATTCCCACTGTAATCAGACTTCCTTATGTCCTTCATATGACATATCAGTGGTGGAAGAACTGAGCTCCTTTACTCAGGCTAAACACAACAATGTGAAAATGTAGTACAAGCAAAACTCCTCCATTCAATGTGTTACTTGCGTAAGTACAGAAGCACTATCAGCAAAATGTAAAAGCCCTCATTATCCCCTTTTCATCATGATATATATATATGTATGTGTGTGTGTATACACACACACACATATACATATATATTAGGATTCTTATCACTGATGCATTAATGTGCGATCAGCATTTTTACTGAAGTTGGTCAAGGTGGAGCAGAATTTAACGACTTAATAAATGCTGGGCTGAAGAAACACATTTTTCTTATTTTGCAGCACATTATATTTTCAATTTAAATCCATTTGCATCTTGAGACGAGGAATTAAAAGTAGGTGGCAGCACTAGAGTTGTAAAAAGTTGACCTTAATACAATTCCTGAAACACGTGGATTTGTGTTGAAATCAAGTGTAATTTCCCCACATTATTTTGCTGTTAATTGTGAAATGAAATATGAAGGACTCCAGACTGAAATTACTCTATAAGAGTATAAGGGTTTCCACACAACAGTGTAGTTGTAATGTTGTAGAAGCTGACTGAACTTTTAGGAAAACGTATTTACAAAATATGGAAATGACTGAGCACCTAACTGTAGTGGGATAAATATTTAGTACCATAGCTTAAAATATTTCTGTCTGGAATGTGGAAGAGTAATAGTAGCATTAAATGGAAATACTCAAAGCTCCTCACTGAAAAGTTGAATTCATAAGTCAGAAAGTTTTCAGCTACATGGTCTGGTATGACCAGTAAGATGTGACTTTAGGCCTAAATATTGCTTCATGAATCCTCTCTGTGTGTGCTAAGCTACATTTTAGCATTTCATCCTGTAATTGCCACTTGTTGCCACTTGTTGTCACTGTTTAGCAAAGTTCCACGGCATCACTTAAAGAACAGGAGTGCATGTGCTGAGCCTCTACCGCGGACTTAATGTGGCAGATTGAATTTATTTACAGCCCTCAGCGCGGGGCAGAGGCATAACATGGTGAAATCACTGGTCCACCTTTAATGAAAGCCGCTCCCCATCTTCCAGAGGGGCCTGTCCCGTGGTCGGAGTCCCCACCGGCACCACACCCTCTCTCTCTCTCTCTCTCTCTCTCTCTCTCTCTCTCTCTCTCTGTGGCAAGCGCTCTCACACAGTCAAATCGTAGCCTTTCTCTCTCACACACACTCACTCACTCTCTCTCTTTCTCTGTCTGTCTGTCAGTCTGTCTCTCCCTCCCTCTCTCTCTTTGTCACGTACTCTCACACAGTAAAATCGTAGCCTGTCACTCTCACGCACCCCCCCATACACACACACACACTTTCTTCTCTCTCTCTCCCTCCCTCTTTCTCTCCCTCTCTCTGTCTTTCTCTCTCTCAGTGGCACGTGCTCTCACACAGTGAAATCGTAGCCTCCCCCCCCCCCCACACACACACACACTCTCTCACACACACATACACAGTCACTCTCTCCTCTCTCTCTCTCGCCCCCCCTCTCTCCCTCTCTCCCCCTCTCTCTCCTCTCTCTCTATCCTCTCTCCTCTCTCTCTCTCTCTCTCTCTCTCTCGCTCTCTCTCTCTCTCTCTCCGTGGCACGCGCTCTCACACAGTCATATCGTAGCCTTCATCCTCGCGCTGGAGACCCTGGCTTCCAGAGTTTACAGTGTTTGCTTGTCAGTGAGGTCACACTTCCCAGAAGCCGCAGTGAGGGTGTGTTTCACCTTCCGTACGGCTCATTCTCTAATGACAACCTGCTGGTCTTCGCTCAGCTCTGGACGAGGGCTCCGGACTTGTGTGTCTCCCTCCATGTCTCTGAGCGAGGACAAACAGAGATGGGGGTGTGCAAAGTTACCATGGCTGCACACACAGCTTTACAGAGATGCTTTTCTCCTCAAATGTGCGCAGAGCGGTTAGTGAAGCCCTCCACAGGACGGAGGCGCTAAAAGGAAAGTGAAATGTTTCCAAATAATTAAATAGGCTGTTACGTAACCCCCCCGCGGCTCGCGCATTAATAAAGAAGATCGGGAAGAGCTCCGACTCTGACAGATCATGCTGAGATAACAAATCACCAGTGATGGCAGTGACGTAGGAAGGACACACTGCTGCGTGAAACAGCGTGCAATAAACTCAGCACCAACGAGATTCTTTCTCATCCACAATCACCTCTGAACTGTCAGAGTGCGCCCAGGACCAGAATGAGAAGATAAGGAGAAAATCAACTTCTCTCTGTGATTTAGGCCACTTGTTTTTTCCCTTTGTTCTCAAGCTTTGCTGCGCTCGTGTCTCATCAGTCATAGTAGAAATTGTTCATGTTTGGGGATCACACGCCAGAAAGACTGTGAACCTCTTCTGTAAACTGCCGTCAGTGCGCGTCTTTGCCTGTTCAACCAAGCCCAACTTCCTAACAAGGATATTTATAAATATTGGAAGTCTATGGTCTTTATTTCGTCGACCAACTAGGTGGAAAAAGTAAACAGTCCTGTAAAACCCACATATGAACTATGATTTAAAGAGCTGGGGAGGTTATAAAGATGAAATAGACAGCATAAGAATTAGAATTAATCTAATTCTTACAGAATAGTTAGAATCTATTTATAACTAGAAATTAATTCATTATAATATTCAAGTAAGCAAGTGATTCGGCCCGCTTTGAATTCATTTGATGCGCTTCTTGTGACTTGAGCCCTCATGTAAGCAAAAAGCAGCGTCGGAAATGACTGGATAAGAAAGGGGAGAATATTAAGGTTCAACCTCTGTCACACATTTTATCATCCCGGAGCCTGCGCCGTCATTTCCTCCTCCACCAGCAGCAGTGGGGCTCTATTCACAGTCATTAACAAGTGCACCGCTTGTCCCAGAATGGAGTCTTTATGTGAAGTCACAGGTCTGCTGCCAGCTGAGGGGTTCCCGCTCGCTCTGAGAAAAATGACTTCTTCCTCCCTGTCGCGTCAGCGTGGCAGAGCGCTGCGTAAAACTGCCATGGAGCAGGACCCGGGAAACAAATGTGCAGAGCACACATTTTTAGCACGTCTTATATTTTCTTCTGTTGCATTTCAACGGGGCTTTCAGACTTGCGCACGACGCCGCGGCAGCCGCTGGCTAAGATGGGATGGAAATTGACCCAGCAGTCCGCTTTAATTTGTTTAATTATCGATCCAGCACATTGTAATCAGCAAGGTGCCAAGCTGAAGGCGAGAAACAACAGATATAACTAATGGTTAATGGCAGAGTCTAATTGCCGGGGCCCGAGACAGGCATGTAACAAATCCTTATCTCAGCACATGCACATTAAAGGCCGAGCAAACTCAGCCCTCATAGTCAGCGAGCCGCGCGTCCATCATCATCTTCTGCAGGGCAGCAGAACAATTCAAACCGGCGCAAACGCGGTGGATTTCAATGCTCTTGATGCGCACTGTTGGATGCTGATGATCAAGCTGTGCGGTGCTTCCCACCGGGAGACAGACCGCCTCTAATACAGACAGGGTACAGTCAACGCTCACCTCCCATCCCACGCAGAAAAGAAGTGCTGCGGCGCCATATGTTCAGCCATGTTTCTCCCGTTCTCGCCATGTGCCTGCCACTTAGTCCGCTGTAACACCGACAATACTCGCGTTAGATGTCAATCAGCTCTTACTGAGCTTTCCAGAGTGGAACTAATCGAATTGGCTGCTCGGAAATTTGGAGACTGGCACTCTTGCCGACATGCTGTTGAGGTTGACTTTCTTTTTGTTGTGTCTCTCTGAGAGCAAAGCATGCTGCTGGCACTTGGTAGTTTGCAGCCAGATTTTGGTATGTGCAAATGTGTTTGGCGGGGTGTGTTTCACTTCTACCACGTTCAGAGTGCTCAGATTGCAAGGTCAGATCTGCATGCATCAGCTGGCAGGCCAAGCTGGACTCCAGGGCCTGGTGTGGGAAAGGGCTGAAATCCATAATGATCAGTCTCTCAGGCTCACTGAATAATGCAAAGCTTTATAATAGAACCCACTCTCTAATGGCGGAGACAAGAACAATTTCACACACAGGCAGCAAACCGCTTGCTTATTTATACAGCATCTGCAATAGCAGCGAGATGATGTGGGGATGCGGGGTGGGGTTAGCACGAACAATGCAAGAAAACGAGAGGGGTTGTAGTTGGAGCAGGGGCTGCGGTTTGTCTAAAGATATAAATTGTTGTTGTTCTATATTCACTACTGTACTTCATGAAAAAAACATCATCCTGCTTTTCTTTGATCAGAATCCCCCTTTATTCTCTTTTTACAGTTCAAAGGAACTGTAGTTTTAATTGTTAAACCTATTAAATTGCTCTGTTTGCTCACACCAGATCCCACAAAGTAAGCGTTACTGTCCCTCTGCACACACCTCGCTGCTTCACTTCTGACTGCTGAGAATTAAGATGTGCTTCCAGGTAACTGGAGCCTCGGCACAGCAGCTTCACTGTCTCCGCTGCACTGACGTCTCCATTTCAGTCATTCCCACAGGGAGGGAGGTGAAGGGGGAGTCAGGAGGGAGTTGTCCAATGGGGCACCTGCACTGCAGAGTCGAGTGCTGCTGTGCATGTATTCCCACTGCTGGAGACAGCGAAGATCGGAGGAAAGGAACGGTTTATCTATTCATACATGCACACAGACAGTCTTCCGGTCTCAGGAGCGGTGCTTTTAAGTCATGTACAAACACTTAATAAATCACTTAATCCGGGGCCGTTATTTCCCTCCACATGTCAGTGTATGTCGGTGAGTCACAGGGCTGAATGATGAGGCCTCGACCTTCAGCTCTATAATCAATTGCTTCTAACTTCTCAGACTGGAAAATTGTTTTATTGATGTCCAGCCACACCAGAGAGTAATTCACTAACTTATCCCCCTCTCATTAAAACCCAAAGTGACATAAACAAATACCGGTGGCATTATGCGTTCCACTAGGCGCTAAGCTAACCTCATCATAATTCTCCAAAGCCTGCACATTAATGCTTTTGCTACGACAGCACTGTTCATCAAGCTGCTTCTGTTGGCCTTGTTGGACTCCCTCCAGAAACAACATTTTCCCCATTAGGCCTTCGCCGCAACACGTTTTGCAGCCAAAATGTGTCCAAAAGGGGAAGTAGGTTAAGTCTTTACCATCAGACTGATGGAAATGATGAGTCTCTTTTTCCGAAGGCTTGTGTAAGCCGTATGGAAAAATATGTTTCCTGTGCTGCATGGCTTTCGAGAAGAGGAGCCATGTGTGTCATGCTCATAGATGTTGTAATTTTACGCAGAATCTCCTCCAAAGACAGGCGTGATGATGGTAAAGGCCTCCGTGTGCATCAAATGAACTGGATCCTATGACGCATTGTCTGACCATCAGTTCTCAGAAATGTTAGATGAAAAATATTCTCAGTTACTCATAGTACTTACTGAGAAAGTCAATACATTACTAATTATGCAATGGCAAAAGTAATCAGTTGGTTACTTGTTACTGTTCTTACATTACTTAGTCCAGATCTGTCAAAGCTCTAAATCCTCCAGACCCTCACATCAGACCCTCTGCATGTTAAGGAGGGCAGCAACCCAGCAGCAGGACCGCTACCTCCACCTTTGTGCAAGGAGGAACAGGAGGAGCACTGCCAGAGCCCTGCAAAATGACCTCCAGCAGGCCACAAATGTGCATGTGTCTGCTCAAACGGTTACAAACAGACTCCATGAGGGTGGTGTGAGGGCCCGATGTCCACAGGTGGGGGTTGTGCTTACAGCCCAACACCATGCAGGATGTTTGGCATTTGCCAGAGAATGCCAAGATTGGCAAATTCCCACTGGCACCCTGTGCTCTTCACAGATGAAAGCAGGTTCACACTGTGCACACCTGACAGACGTGACAGAGTCTGGAGACTCCGTGGAGAACGTTCTGCTGCCTGCAACATCCTCCAGCATGACCGGTTTGGCAGTGGGTCAGTAATGGCGTGGGGTGGCATTTATTTGGAGGGCCGCACAGCCCTCCATGTGCTCGCCAGAGGTAGCCTGACTACCATTAGGTACCAAGATGAGATCCTAAGACCCCCTGTGAAACCATATGCTGTTGCGGTTGGCCCTGGGTTCCTCCTAATGCAAGACAATACTAGACCTCATGTGGCTGGAGTGTGTCAGTAGTTCCTGCAATGCCACGTTGCACCACAGACTGTCCAGGAGTTGGCGGATGGTTTAGTCCAGATCTGGGAGGAGATCCCTCAGGAGACCATCCACCACCTCATCAGGAGCATGCCCAGGCATTGTAGGGAGGTCATACAGGCAGATGGAGACCACACACACTACTGAGCCTCATTTTGACTTGTTTGAAGGACATTACAAGTTGGATCAGCCTGTAGTGTGTTTTTCCACTTCAATTTTGAGTGTGACTCCAAATCCAGATCTCCATGGATTAATACATTTAATTTCCATTGATAATTTTTGTGTGATTTTGTTGTCAGCACATTCAACTTCAATGTAAAGAACAAAGTATTTTTACTAAGAATATTTCATTCATTCAGATCTAGGATGTGTATTTTAGTGTTCCCTTTATTTTTTTGAGCAGGGTATAACAGACCAATCTGTCTGCTGACCACAGAGAGACAAAACTGATTTCAGCCCACCATCAAACTCCTAGTAAGACAGCAAACAAGTCGGCCCCAAACTCCTGAAGCTTCAGTGTCTCTGGGATTAGTAACTGTACAAATTATTGAATTTAAAATTAGAATCCTTACACTCTGTAATTTCTGATAAAAGGAGTCACATCAGCTAAGTAAGTAAGTGCTAAGTAATATGTTACAACACTGGTGACCACAGCTGGCTTTCTGCACATACCTGATATTACAAGCAGCAGCTGGTATACAGGACACACGGATTCAGTGATGGGGGGAGGAGAGTAGAGAAACCTGGTTTCTGATCAACTTTTTCGATTTAGGTATGAGCATGGCAGGACTTGTCAAGGATGAGTATGTAGTGGTGGGTTGAAGCACGTATTCAAATATTCGCTAAAAGCACAGTAAGTGTCTCAGATCTACGGGTAAAATAAACTCCGACCCTGACCTTGTTTCGATTTCGACTACCTGAGTAACCTGCTTTCTTGTGTTCATGTGACGCTTCACTGTACAAACCCCATGCTTTTGGACAGACTCTTCCATGAAAGGGATTAATGATGTTCCACTTGTTTGTTTTTTTAAGTAACAGAAATACAGAAGTGCACACCTGCCAATTACTGCATGAAGTGGGTCTGATTGTTGGATTGTCTGTTTGGAAAAGTTCCACAATCTGAATGCCCACAGACCAGTTTCTTTTATTAGTACAGATAAAGTCCTGATGGTTTTGATCTCGTTAATTCTCTATTTACTTTGGAACAGGGTTTACAGAAGCTTGTTCAATATTTATTTTCACTGCGAAGACGGACTTTGTATGTAACTGAAAATTTTTAATACAGAACTTAAAGCAGCTCCATAAGGTCTCACGGCCTTAACGTATGTGTGAAGCAGTCTTGTAACATTATCACAACACACCGTGTCTGGCTTCGGAAAGGTCACTTTGTCCACGCTCGTAAAAATTTCACCATTTGTGGCGACTGCTGGTGGCTCAAAAACACAACACACACACTCTTAAATCAGACCCATTTTGAGGTGGACTGCAGCACCATCAAATAAACATTAAGCCTTCTAAAATTTTATTCAGTGCTATAATGGAACAACAGGTCCCACAGAGCTCGCGGTCTTCTAGACAAGCCGAAGCACTTAGCGTTTAGTGGCGGAGCGAGGCCGTGGCACTGTGGGAGCAGGTGTGTTTTAGGACTCAATAATGTTGTGAAGATGAAACCCTGTAAAGCAGAAGGGTCTGGAGTGGAAGAGAGTTAAAGGGAGAGTGAGCCCTCTGCATAGCCCCTCTCAATTACTGCATCAAGTGACCAAAGCATCCTTGTAAAATAGGACTTCCTCTGCCTCGGCCCTCCTAAGTGCTGGGCTACGTCTCCCGAAAGGAGATTAAATTTTGACTGAGGTTGAGGTGAACCTAGTTGACAGAGAGGGGAAGAAGTGGAGGACATTTCATCAACACTTGAGGTTTCTTGATTTGCAACGTGATCAGAACAAAGCAAAAAAAACTTGTGTGTTACAGAGCCTCCCTGTTCTTGTTTCATTATTCCTAATTCTTTTCAAATGAGAAGAAGCTTAATGTGCCACAGCACGCACTCAGAGTCTGTTGTTTTCTGGTGTGTTGGTGATTAATGCCTTGTTGTAAATTTGTCTCTTTTTCAGGTGTGTTTCAAGGTGGAAGTGGAATATTTCATTATCCGTACGTCAGTGTTATGAGGGATGTCACATTATCCACGCAGTTAATTAAAGCACAGTATCATCATCATTCACATTTGCTTTGGGTGCATTTTTCAAAGGTCAACATTATTTATAATGGAGCAAAGCAGGGAGATTTCAGCGCTGTACCACACAGTTTATTTATATAGAACAAATGAGGAGCACTGATGAACTGCACATCAATAATCCAGATGCAAAGGGTTTCTTGATGAGTACCAGTGTCGTTCGTTGGCGCGTTTGGGCTCACAAACCCACCGCTTAATAACGAGGATGTCGTTTAATTTTAGATACTAATAAAGGCACATCTCCAGATGCTGTTGCTTTTCATCCCAATCACACCTTTCGGGATCGTATATTCTAAGCATCCCGTTTAGCCAGTAGGTGCCAGTTCTCTTAAAGTTTCTCCCCCTTATTACACCCGAGCGCAGCACATCCTGATACATCTCTCTGTGCTCAGACACATTTTCTGCATGTGTGAGCATTTAAGAGCCCGAGAGGCGACAAGTGAGCCAGTGTAATCTGAATTTCAGAAGCAACCTCTTTAAATCAGCCTGCAATATTGCTTTTATCATGCACCTTTGATGTTGTGCACAAGGACACTTGACACCCTTCCAATTTCTTTCCAAGGCGTTGACTCTGAAGCTCAGTGCAGAGTGCATCTGACTCTGGATGCTTTGTTACACTTGTTTCTCATTCGTCTTGTTGAGCAGAGATGACCCCTCCACAATTGAATTTCACTCAGCTACGTTGGTCTTATTCTTCTGGCATCTATTTGTCCAGCTAGGTAGCTGTATAACTATCTACTGCATGCGGCTATCTATCTATTTAGGTTTAAATGCATTCCTAGTGTTTCTTCTGCTTTCCCCTCCTTAGTGATTGTCTGTCTCTATTTGTGTGTATGGGGGTGTCTGTTTCAATGAGGGCATGGCAACCTAGTTTGCTCCTCCTGCCTACTCACCTGCAGCCAGCCCACTCATCAACTACACCTGCAGCCTGCAGAATGTTAACCCCAGTCCTTCACTCTGCTCTTTGCTGATGGATGCGTGTGTGCACACAGCAAAGCCTCCGTCGCTCATGTGCAGAGCTACTGAGCAGTGGTGCACAGAATGACATTTATATACAAGTAATCTGAAACTCACAGCACTTGGTTCAGGTTAGGAAAAGATCAGGGTTTTGGTTTAATACATATTATTCCTCCTTTCCTGACCAAAGTGCTTGTGTTGCTGAACCACAGCCAGGGACCAGTCTCTACAGTCAACGTGCTACACTTTAGGCACCCACCATCCACCCTGACCACATCCCTGCAACTCTGGAGCAGCAAACAAATGCACTGCTCCATTCATTTCAAAGAATATTGCCTGTGAGCATAATCCAGGCACCAGTTACACTTGTCAGCACAACACTGATTTGATAAACAAGTGCCTGTTATTATATAATTGCAAATGTTAAAACAAAGAGTAGCAAATATAATGGAGAGTCAGTAAATCAGTGAAGTGACTCAGAAGTATCAGTTACACAGTGAGATCTATGTAAAGTTAGCGAACGTCAGATAACATTAGTCAAACAGACCAGCTGAGGCTGTTTGTGGACTGAACAAACCACGATCCGGTTTTCAAACAGGTAAGTGAGTGAGTACAGTAAGTGAGGAAGAAAGTGGAGTGTTTGTGATACCCTGATGAGTTTACGCATTAAAAACTGAGAGTAAAGTCCCACCTTTCTAATCTGCTGACGCTGTGCCAGGTAATCTCTCAGTGAGCGTCACGCACATTCATTTTGCTGGGCGGACGACATTCATTCACCTGACTGGGTGTCGTCTGGTCTAACATGAACTCATTGATCAAGGGTAAATGGAGACACGTCTGGAGGATGTGTGCTCCATGATGCCTGTCCGGTCATGAATGAATAGGTATCTGTGTAAGTGGCTATCGATTATCTTGTCAGGAAAAGCTGCGAGCTGTTCCAGAGGAATTGCATGAACACAGAGATAATTTACATCTCACAGCTAATTATTGACAAAGCTGTTTGGTAGGTTTTACTACGAGTACAGTTGTCTGATACAGTAATGATTTGAAACCTGCTTTTAAAACATTTCTGTGGGATGTGGCTAAAATATTCCACAGTGCAACAGCAAACCAACCCATGGTCTTGTGGTGGTGTTACTATATATTTTTTAAAAATGAGTAGTTTACATTGAGGAGTTTTGCTTTCATGCATGTCATTAGCGAGGCTGGTTCACCAACAGACCAAGCAGGAAACTGCTGCAGGGGCCTTCACCTTTGACCCTCGGAGGAAGCGAGGGAACTGTCAGGCTTTTTAGCTGCTGAATGTTCATCAGCTGGTTGTTGACATTGCCTATTTGCTGTTTGGTGTTGGGAAGGTAACGTATATAAAGTTTTGAGAGCAAGACCTTTCACATACAAATACTCATATAATCCACTGTTAATTTCATTTCATGTCATCTCTTCCTTCAGACAAGTGCATTATTTCCTGATGTCGAGGCCTCATCTTGTAGAGGAGCCTGAGTTACAATCAAGTTTTAGAGCCTTGATTTTTTCAGATTATAATGTATGCATTCACAAGACATATTTCAAAATAAAATGATGTTTATTAGTTTAACACACACATTAATAACAGTATATACACACATCTGGATCCTCCTGTCCAACATCAACATTTTCTTTTTTCTTTATTTTACTTCTCCTACAGTGTAGAGAGGAAAATCTAGAATGAGCCAAAGTGAATAAGAGATACAATCATAATTACACATCATAAATCACAGTCTAAACACTGTGAAAGGTTTTTCAGATAATAAGCACATTTTCACACGTTGTAGTCTGACAGTTTAAACTTATTAGTAAATGCATATTGTTTGGTGGAACAGCAGCTGTGTGGATTTTGCTCAGTAACATATATGCAAGTATATGATTTGTTTTATCGTCATGTGCGGGAAGGAGCTTTTAAAAACCTTAAACTTGCAAACAAGCATGATCCGTTCCCAGCTTTGTCCCATTTGTTGTGAACACCAAATGAAAACAGCCAAAAAGTCAGGCCCCGTTTTCAGCAGCGCCGTCTGCAGAGGAATGCAACAAGATGTGGCCGAGAGCTTCAGGGACAAGTAAGCTCTGGCTATAGCAGGAGGTCCTTGAAGTGGACCTGACAGGTTTCATGTTGCTATGCTCCGTCTCCAGGTGCAGCCTTGTTTCTTGCTTTGTTCAGTCCAGTCACGACATTCCAGGAGATTTCTACCAAAGTTCGTCTTCCGACTTCGCCCAAACAACTTGTAAGTGAAATGTAAGATTTGTGGGCTTTTTCCAACTCTGGTGTTTTACCTTTGAGACTGCCACAGGCCTCACAGTCCGCTGCTGGGGTCCCATTAAAGTAGCTGGGTTTGACCAAACTGGCCCCTGTGAAAGCCCCAACTGTGCACAGGGTGTGCAGCCCCCCCACCCAACATCTCTACTGTATGATAGAGATGAACAATATGACTTCCATTCATTCATCATATAACATGGATAACTTTACTGCTGTTAAGATTTGCTCAAAAGAAATCCTGTAAAATATGTAATATTCTGTGATCTGTTGTGTAGAATATAAAATATTGTATAGAACATATTGTAACATAACATTTGCTAAAATATTCAGCAAAAATATGTAAAACTTGTCATTTAAATGCAAAAGGATCACAGGATTTTTACCAGTTTAATAACCTTCCTGTGAGATGCTGCCAGGTGAGCCGTCCATGATGTAATGCTGGTGTTGGTCACACCAGAGGGCCCCAGGACTAAAATGGGCCTGGGCCCCCATTAGCCCCTGTCTACACATTGTGAATGTATTAGTAATTAATGTTTGTGGTAACTTGATTGAGCACAAAGGTATTAAGTGTAGTGCACAATCTAAGCCCTCAATATAAACTGAGATATTAAAGCCATAAAAACAGCTTCTAGCTCAGGGACCCTCGACTAAATGGTGCCTTAAGATCATGTGCAAGTCCTATCTTGAGGCCATTTCACTTTAAACTGTTCTTCAGTGGTGCAGACAGTAAAAACAAATTCATTTGAAATAAATTAAGATACCACAAACTAATTGCCCCTGAAATTTAACTTGAATTCTTCAGTACTTGCTCTTAGTTCTTTGTAGAAGATGCATATTATATATGTGACATTTTTTAGAAGTACTTTGAAATACCGCTTTAGGTATTGCAGAATTAGCAAATCCATTTTTGATACATTGAGGTGGAATTGAATGACATGTAGTTAGAAGTAGACTCTTTAAAAGTATGAGTCAAACACACTTAAAATGAAGCACGAAAGGTAAAAGTGTACTTATGAAGACTTTTCTATACTTCAGCTATATTTTTAATACACTATAGTATAGCACTTTTTGACCTGGGTATACATGTGTATGTATTGTTGCAGTGTTGCGTGACCGTTGGCTCTGAGAATAAGACCCCCTGCAGGAAAAGGAAGAGGGTCGCCGTGCCTCAGGAAACACGGGAAGGCTCCTGTAAGCAGGTAAACACTTGCTTTTACTGTCCTCAACACATTGCATATTGAATTCCACTGAATTAAAAATGATCTCAAATTGAATGCAATTCCATACACTCATAGTGATTGTTGAGTCGAACAAATGTCACACAAATGTCTGTAAAAAAAGCAAAACGAGCAAAAAAGCCAAATTGAAGTAAATGTAGTGATTCAGCAGCAGTACAGGAAATAAAGAAACAGCTGAAATTGTCAGGAATGTGGGGCTTTAGAGGAACGATGGGTTGAACCCAGATGCAGACACAAGGCGGCGCTGGATTGATTTAACAAATTTATTTAACAAAAAAACAGAACTCAGGGAACTATGAAGAAACACTCACAAGGACAGATGGGCTTATTACAGGGAATGAAGACAACACTGGGATACACTGGACAAACACAAGAAACGTGGCACAGTGCATGGACATAAGACAACACTTACAACGAGCATGGCATGGAAAACATACACTGACCACACTAGAGGACGGAGGACAAACACTTACATGGGATGTGGCATGGTTAAAGAACAAGGGCGGGAAAGCATAGGAAGTAAAGCAAACAAAGAAACATAACATGATCCTTCAAAATAAAACAGGACGTGACAAAAACAGATTATGATAGAACAAAAGAAAACTTTCAACATAAAATGGACGTGGCAAGCACGGATCATGACAGAAATAATAATCATCAAATATGTTCAGCTACAAGAAAACTAAAAACAGCAGTTCAAATAGTTTATTCAGAAGACTCTCTCAGAGATCCAATTCAGTTTCAGAAATACTCTGAAGAAGCAAACAAGTCAGCCTCAGCCTCCACCTTTATCTGACAGGGAACACCTACAACCCAGAATCCGAATGCAGCTTCTTCCAACTTGCGGCTCAGCCTCTAACTGCATCCACCAACAACCAGCTGCATTCAGCTCAGCCTTCAGAAAGCCACCTCCAGCACCTTCCTCCACCTGCAGCCTTTGCTGCCTGCACACACTGCCTGCAAACCAAACCACATCACAACCTCTGATGACAGTCTCCATCCTCTTCATTGTCTCATGTGCATCCTGAGCTGTGAATGATTCAGTTATGGCCTCAGCTCTCGACCATTTTCCAGGGACCAGCCAGAACCTCTTTTCCCACTGTTACCATCTGACAGCTGCCTACATCTCCAGCCACGAGCCTTTGCCTGTTGCCTCCAGCAGCAATCTGCAACTCTCAGCTACGACCTGTAAGATGACATTTAACAGTTTCATCACGAGTGTATATTTAACACAGTTAAACATGATACATGGTATATGATATTTTCCCAGTATGTTATTTTTTTGTAAAAGCTTGTGTTTTGGCATTGCCACAGTACCAGCATTCAGCTCCAGCCTCTGCCAGCAGCCTCAGAGTTATTCCAAAGCAGATCCAGCCTGAATCTTGACCGTGATAACAAGACTTTGTTTTTATGCCTCACTACCAGTGCAGACCCAGTTGCAGCCTGCAGGTTTCCAATCATCTGCCCTCTTTATTAGCTAATGCAGTCTCCAACAGACAACTCAAATCAAAATAAAAATGTATATTTCACTCAATAATCTTTCAAGCTAATTATTTGTTATGTGGAAAATTGCTCTCCAGATAACTTCCTGTACACTTTATGTGTTACACATGTTCATTGTTTTGCTAATAATTTGTTCACATTGATGGTCACTTCAATAGAATTGCACATAGTGATGATTTTTTCCTTGTCATGCATCAAGGATAAATCCTTTTTAACCGCAAAAAGATGAATACGAGGTCATGTAAAACAACTGATCTGACATAGGTTCACTTTTTAAATGTCAGCTGAAGTCTAAACGGTTTCACGTTCTCTCTTAACAGGCACTAAAAACGGGGTAAAATATTACATTTCTTCCAACTTAACTTTTAAATGAAATGCTTAAAACTGTTCACACTGAGGTGTGTGGACCCTCCAGAATTACAGGGACTTTGGTTTTTGGATCACCACCACAGCTGAATCTTTCAATAGTTTGAGCAGCACCAATTTAATTCCATTCACTTCTACTGTGTTGGGTCAACCCTTGTCCACAATCTGTTTGATAGCCATTTTCATCATCCTTTACCTGCGGCCTCTGCTAGTTCACCTCAGCTTACAGCTTGCACAAACCAGCTGCAGTCTGCTACAGCTTCTGACATCCAGCCACAGCCTGCAGCTTCACCCTCAACTCAAACCACCCCTTTTTCTTTTCTTTTTTGGTCAGTCAACTGCAATCACACCATTTCCCTGCAGCCTCTGACAGCCAAGAAGAAAAGCTGATGTCTATCTAAACATCAACCTCCAGTGAATACCATTTAAAGCCCGAGCTGCAGCAATCATCATCTTACAAACTTCAGTTCGGGATTTGATAGATTTACAGTTCGTATTCTCAGTCAACCTTGAGTGTGAGTTATGAATGCTGAGGCTTTCACTGGAGCTGCTCAGAAAGTAAATACTGCTAATCATTATGCCGCGGACAACAAAGCATTAATCACTACAGCAGTGTTTTTATCGATGTACTGCAAACTTGGCTTGAAAACAGCAATGGGATGCAGGATAAGGGCAGACAGAGATGGCCTTTTTTGCTGAATACAAAAAGCGGCTCAGAGTAAGTTTTTATCTCCCTTGAAACTCTCAAGTTTGACTTAGCTCTTATTTTTAGGGATTTTAGGTTATATCATCTAACTCAAGGGTCAGGTCCTGTAAAATATGTCTTTTTATGAGACATGAGAGCACAAAAGAAGAGGATTCATGCTCCCTGACGGCTCATGTGTCTCCAGTTTCCTCCTTGAGAGGAGTCACTGGTCTTTGTGCTTCCCATTGGAGAATCACCTGATAGCTATGCTCCCTCTCAAGAACCTTTCACTTCCTCGAATCCACCCATCCATCAGTCTCTTTTGTCTTTCACTCTTTCCTTAGCCTTGTTGCAATCAATCCTCGGAAACAGGATTTTCATCCCTTTCCTGCGTCTGTCTGATTTAACTTCGGGAGCACATGCGGCTTCCAGGATCCAGCCCAGTTGATCATGTCACCCTATTCCCGACAAAACCCGAAAAAAGTAGACTAATCTTCTCTTCCTTGTCCTCCCTCTGTTAGCTATCAGCTATTCCAGGGTCCCAACCTCGATCACACCGAGGAGATTGGATTGGTTTCCCCCCTGCAGTGGACACCGAGACTGGCAGGCGAGAGGAACAAATTCGGTCAGGTGTACCTATGAATTTCTTACACCAGATTGCTCCTGCACTGTTAGTGCGGCGAGCCAAAAGGCCACAGCGATGATTGCTGCGCTGGCAGATTCACTGAGAGGGATATTTTCATGCTCCATCCATCTGGTGTTGCATTTTCATGTTTTCTGATGAGCTGACAGCCCAAAGAAAGCTGTTAGTCATCTCAGCGCAGCATTGTCCTTTGTGCCCAAGACAGACTGTGTTGTGCCTGATTTCATTTCAAGTCATTAAGACCTCAGAGAAAATCTCTTTGTTGACCAAGAACAAACTGGTAAACATGTTGATTGTTCTCTCCCAATTAAACGGCTCTCAGTAATGTCACGACCGGCTGAGTGAGCAGGCTACATGCAGACCGGTGTTAGATTTTGACTCGGGGACAGATGGGACAGCTTTTCCCGTCTGTGACTCCTCTTTCAAAAACAAACCTTTAGCTCCTGCTGTTTGAGAAATGAGTGTGAAGCCTGACAGCAAAGGATGTTGAGGACAAAGCACGTGTAAATAGACTGCACTTGACTCATGGAGGTACTGAGAAATGTAAGGCTGTGCAGCGCAAGCGTCTCCACTACACCTACGTTAATCTAAAGTGCATAACAATGGCATTTTTTTAGGATTGCTGTTGTGTCAAAATTCCTACTATCTTATCCGACATTTAACCCTATTACAGCTCCTAATCTATGGCGCAAGTGAGTCACCATTCTGATCCATGACTTAAATAGGCAGTGAGGGATTTTAGACCAGATGCTCGCCCTGCTATTATTTGATGGATGCAACTATAGATGAGCTGGCTCAAGATTCAACACATCATACAGAAGGAATAAAGTTGTGGCCGTCTCCGATCGGCCATTAAATCAGCCAGACTCCATTCACTTGGCACCAGTGGCACTGCTGCTCCATGATTAGGGCCAATGATGAAACGACAAGTGTGGAGTAAATTTTATTCTGTGTGAGATTAGAGCAATATTTTAATTTAATTATTTTTTTCATTTAATCATATCATTTAATTAGTTTTGTGTAATGTTTCCTTGATAGTACACTTTTCTTCTAGACACATTTTGTAAAACTTTTTCAATAAAAAGTACTTTAGAAATAAATGAAGACATTTGTTTCATGTGTGCTGTGTGAGAAATTAAACTGATAAAACTGTTTGAGAAACAAACTCCTTCAGCAGTTTTCATTTGAATTTTCTGTTTGTGTTTTTAGTCTCTCTGTACAGCACTTTGACATCGTTGGCATTTGTTTGTTTATTGGCATTTACTCCAATATTGAATGCATTTTTAATTTATGTTAATGGTATAAATTGACACCTTCATCCAGACTGAGACATTTCAGATTTGAGCCAAAAATTCAGATCTGGACTTGTAGGAAGATATTTCCTCTGATTAGCAAAATGGATCGAAGTCACAATTCCATTTAGTTCAACCTAGATGATCATTATATTAATGCTACTGTATGCCAAAGGCTCAGTTGTTTAAGATCATTTATCAGTTATTTAAAAGGTGATTAGGCTACTTATTTATGTCTTAAGCTGAGGAAAAGACAACTAAAATGAAAAATGATTGTAGCATCAAAGCATTATCTTTGTAAATAGTGTGTGATTTAAAAAACGAGAGTCCCTGCAGTAATGGTGTTCATCAAACAAAACATTCTGTTCCATTTTATTACATAACTTCCTATCTGACGTTGGGCTTTCTGACTGGGACAGCACGGAGGAAAAATACATTCCAGTGTTTTATTCTATAATGCTCTTTATAAAATATGTATTTTTTCAAGTTGTAATGCTGGTTGACTGACTAATCCTCAAAGTTTATCCTCTTGTAAAACAATCCAGTGCAGCAAAATAACAGAAATACCTCCATTCAACACAAATATTATATCCACACAAAGCAGCAGTGCTGATGCAAAGGACGAGCATGACTGGTGTGTGTGTCTGTGGCGAGACTAACGAACTGAACCAGGTTTAAACATTTAAACAAAGGGATTTAATAATAAAAACACACACACGCACACACACACACACATATATATAAAGTAACTTGGGGTGCTTCTCATGGGACACACACACACACAAATACACAAATATGCAGCTGAAACATTAAATCATATGGATTATATATTTTTTTAATCTAGGCTCTGTAGGAAACGGTAAACGTTATCTTTTAAATCGACATTTGTGAATATAATTCCATTGCTCTTTAACCAAAAAAAAATGCAATGAAATAATGAAAAGACTAAAAGTTTAAGAGATTAGTTCTGGTTCAGTTTCAGGAGAGAAACACGTTTGACATCCACATTAGCGAAGAGTAACACAAATGTATGTTAATGATGTGCGAGCTTTTTAAAGTAATCCCTCCAGTCTTCCGTGGAGCTGGTGTGTGTGTTTATATTTTGGTGCGTGTCAGGAACAGCAGCAGTGACGTTTCATGACAGCCTCGCCGCCCCAACAGTGCATTCTGGGTCCAACCCAAGATGGCTGCGCCCTTGTCGAAGTGCTGAAGAAGTGCCTCTCCGGAGAAATTTTCGGGATTGACGCGATTTTCGCGAAAACCATCGCCCCAAATCAGCTACCAGGGTCGCTGGTTTGCAGAAGAAGACCGTACGACCCCAGTCATCTGTAAGTGTGGCCGGTGCTTTGTGTGGCTGTGGCAGACTGTCCGTGTGAAGATGGGCCTCGTCTCCAGCCCCTTCCCATAGCGAAGAGCCGTGGGGAGAGGAGCCGCAGATTCCCCTGCAAACACGCACCCGTCCAGCTTGGATTTGACGGGTTTGACATACTCTACAGGCTGTGGACGCTGCCCTACAATTTTCTGACCAGGATTATTTGTGCGACCGTGTCTGTCATCGTCCGGAGACGGAGAGGTTCCTCAGCCCGGGTTGATAATCCCACCGCACCAAGGTCTGCACGCATCTGCACGCTTCGCTGCCAGCGCTAGCGCCATTTCTGCACATCTGCTCTGTCTCTCGTATTTCCCGGCTCAGTTTGTTTCGCAAGCAACCAGGAAAAAAGCTTTAAATAGCACCTGCCTCCCCTGCAGTTTGACAGCTGACAGCGGTAGCCATCTTCAGGCAGAGCTGTCACATTAGCCGCGCTAGTTTAGCTAGCACTGAGCTAGCTGGCCACTTTAACGGCTAACTGTCCTGCAAAGAGCTCCGGCTGTGAAGCCAAGTCCAACACAGCCGTGTCGTATTAACGTGATTTCAGGCGCACACAACACATGACCCAGCTGTCTGCTCGGCCTGTGGCTCGAGCAGTGTTCACGTGGCCAGGTGGAGCCCCCATCATGACATCACCCAGGTGCTGCCCTCTGTGAAAGTGAGGAGTCCCGCAGCTGCTCTGTGAAGAGGAAGAGCTCAGTGTTGACCTGCACGAATCCAGAAGCGAGTGTGTTTGGTTTCAGTTGTGGTTTTCAGTCAAACAGAGGATTCAGAGCAGCGCATTAATCATGACTCATCATGAAGTGAGGGAACTCTTTTGGCTGAATGTCATCAGCTGGAAAAGTCAACAGCCTCTGAGTGAAGGCGTCCTGTAAGCAGAGACACAGAAATGTGCACACTTATTATAGCGTGAAGGAATTCTGTGGCAGCGCTGCTCGCTGTTTCACAACAGAGGCCCTCAGGTGGAAGTTAGGTCATGTCTAAGGCGCTGGATTGTTTGAGTTGTTGTCATACTATTTTTTTGGATATCTTACTTTGAGGATCAGAAATGATTCAAACATCTAAAGGCAAACACTGTACAGGAGCTAGTTTAATATTGGCAAAAACTGTCTTATATTAGGAACCACCAGATCAGAGTATAAGTACCTAAGATTACTACATTAATCGAGCTCTCACCCTGCAGGGCCCTGATGAAAATGGACTCAGACTTGCTTCATTCGCCGGCTGTGGGCCTCGCAGAGGAAGAGGAGGCCGACATGAATGACTGGAAGCTTCCCCTGGCCTTCATGAAGAAACGGCACTCGGAGAAGATTGAGGGCTGCAAGGCTTTGGCACAGAGCTGGAGGATGAAGGACAGGGTAAGGCTATTTCTGGACTGATTGTGCTCCCTGTGCTTGAGTTGTCATCTGAGTTTGTGGGGAGTCTTTCTCCTGTTGAATGCAGAGCTGCCGAGGGAATGAGCTCAGACTTGTGCAATAGCTGCGTTTTCATTTTCAAATATTGCTGTGGAACCATGTGAGTTTTCATAGCCACATTTACAGTAGCTGTGTGGCTAAGCTTAGCATAAAGACTGGAAACAAGGAGAGGGGTAATCTTCTCCTAAAAAGTGTCCTTATGGTTTGTAATGTTAACGTAGCCGAGGCAACAGAGTGGACAGATGACTGAGGTCGCCCAGATTTGTCCGAAGCTGAGATTGGTGCATTAAGGGAATGGGCGGTGCTTATGATGGGCCGATTGGCAGTCCACAACGCCAGTTCTCAAAATTCGAATCCGTTACAGCGACGACTCAAACGCGTCGATGCTGCACACTGTGATTGGAGAGGACATCAGCCTTTAAACAGGCAGGACACAGCAGCAAATCATTGGCTACCCTCGTCTTTATTTCAGTGCCAGTTCATTTTATTCTGCTGGAGGCTACCTGCGCTACGCTTTGACAGGGGAGCCTCAAAGCTTTCCCTCATGAATGGCCACAGTGTATTTCAGCTCTCATAAAGCTGTCGTTTGATCCACCGCAGTGCTACCAACCTGATTCATACAGTGCCTCATGGCTGCAGAGCACCACTGCTATATTGATGGCAAATGCTACGTAGTCATACATAACCCTCACAAACTCTGGAGCCATTGTAGAAATTCGCCCAAATGAAAATGCAGCTGTTAGGACATCAGCGGAATTACTACGTGTCAAGCTTCAGGGAAATGTTGAATCAGAAGGCTTCATTAAAAGTCACTGTGGTATGGATTTAAAAGAGGGAGTAGAAGCTGCCTGAAATGGGCGTTCGTATCAGAAATTCCTGCTAAATGAACTGTGTAACAGCTTCCATTGCTCAGAACGTTTTCAGGCCATAGACGCTCATTTGTGCACCGGTCAGAAGAATGTGTCCTTTCACATTTGTGGGCTGAGAGAGCTGTGACGAAATACTGCTTTTTATGGTTTATGCAGGAAGAATTTAGCCTTGAATGTAACTCGGCCCGGCGGTTAGATCCGTCTTTTAAGATGGCACTGATTCCAAATGATGGGTTTGAAAAGTAGTTTTAAAAAAAGTCTTTATTTGAATAAAGTGATTGGAATATAAATGGCAATGGATGCAGAGTTTTTGCAGTGTACTCTTATTTATTTTTCTCCATTCCTTTGCACAAAATATTGCACAAATATTCACCAGTCAGATAAATGAGGGCGGTTCTTTCATCAGTCAAGCATTCGGTTGCGTTGCCGTATTTTTTACTCAACGAAGCACAGAAGGTTACTGGAGATGCTGTGGAGCGTCTTCGATTAATCACAGAATCTGATGGCATACGGAGGGAACTATTTTATTTTATTGCGCTCATGGACTGTGTTAGCACCCCTGCTGTTCTGGTTCATGTATGTGCAGCCATGCAAAGTGCAGAAAGGCTGGCTGAGGTGGAATCTAGATCAGAGGGTTTGGTGATTAATAAATACACTCTCATCTGGTCACATCACTGCTCTGAAACAGCTGAGCCAATCACAGTGATGCATGCCGTCAACAGCTCAAATAAAGCAATGGCTACTCCAGGAAATAATATTGTTGCAGACCTGCCTGATGTAGAGGTGTGTGTGGAGCAGCCTGGTGTTGTTTGCATGTGATTTGATAAGGGTGAACACGGTGGACAGTCATGTGTGATGACACTGCTGCCTTCAGAGGGCTGCAGGAGAAGCTTTTCATACAGATACTGTAAGAGTGACTCCTATTCATTTACAGATCAATGCAGACTGATTTATAGATATTCCTGCTTTAACCACATGAAATGTTATTTTTTGATGCTGATTTGAAAGCATCTCTTGGTTGGAGAGTGTTATGTTTTAAGTATTATTCTGTTATTACTGCAAATTTCTGCCAGCATTTTCTTTTCTCACCGAAATTGGCAGGGAAGTGACGTGTGAGAAATGGATTCGGTTCTGAGACGTCTTATCTCAGCGCAAAGTCTCAGACCAGATTTCCACCAAAGTACAGACAAGTCAGGATCAGGAACATACCAAGTAGTCAGAGTGCTGCTGCTCGTTCTGCTCGTTGCTGTGCCACAAAAACAGGGCCCAGAATGTTGCTCTGCAGCTGTGTACATTTTCTTTTCAGTTGTTCATGGGCGATCACGGGCAGCGCTTCGCCTGTAATTGCTTCGGCTGATTTAAGCTCATAGACTGTACCTTTCGCTGTTAGGATATCAAGCAAGTTGATATGCGAACAGTCAAGCCTGGCGAGAGACGTGTGCAGTGCGAGGCTTACGAGGGGGCTGTAAATGATGCTCTGCACTGTGGGAAATCACAGGTCTTGCTGCTGGAGACATGTACACACTCACAAACGCACACACTCATACTCTGAGAGTGGTGTCTGTATGAACACAGGAGGAGAGAGGGAGGCTGTGCAGTTTCAAGGCCCATTGGTTAAAATGGTGTGTTTATTACCCTGTTGGACAGCTACTAAGTGTGTGTGCTTGCTTGCATGCATGTGTGTGTGTGCACAGTTAGCACACAGCTGTTTGTGTGTCCCACTGATGACTGTGTGTACATTTACTGCATCAGCCAAGTGGAATCTCGATAACAGTTTTCAGATATACTGTATGAATAGCTGTCCGTGTCGTAGAGTCGAGTCCAAAGTCAGGGTTAGCTTTGGATAAGAAATGGCTCCTTTAAGGAATAAAAAGCTACCAAGAGGCCAAGAGGCCGTGGAGTATTCTTTTTGACAGTGATGTAACTTGCAGTTAAAGGCATTCAGGTCAGACAGGGTTGAGGGATGAGGCTGATTTTCTGTATTTTTCATTGATTCCCATCAAGAAAGAAAAACGGTGACACAATCAGTGGACCGGTACTGTCACTTCTTGTTTTGGCCTCTTTTCATTCTCACACTGAACATAAAACACGACACCTGTATGCTGACAACAAACAAACATGACCTTCGACCTGGTCAGTGACTGCAGCACAGGCTTTGGCCGTTATTGATCCACATGTGGTGCACTTATTTATGAGATACAAAGCTAAAGGTTGCAACAAAGTTGAAAACTGAAATAAGAAGATTTCTATGAATCCCATATCTAGAATGCATTATAGACTCCATAAACTGTATTGAGAGAGAAGCTGGAAATTAAACGAGTCAGAGTTTACCAATGTGTAGTTACCATTTATTAGTTACTTAGTGTAGCATATACGCCTCCACAGTGGCTTCACCGTCACCACGTGGTGTTGAAAGAGGCACTAAAACATGCAAAAAGGACATGGTGACCTTGTCATGATCATACTTATGCTGATCTCTAATTGTTGCTTTGCATTTTTACAGCATCTTGAGGGCTTATGGCTACTCCAAAGATGCAGAATGCTTGTGGGAAAAACAGGTGCAGCCAAAATCAAAATAAGACTTTAATACGTTGATTAGACTTTCTCAGTCAGATGCTGTAAAACAAGACAATGTATATTTACCTTAGTGGCACAAAGCACTGAGCGTGTGAGTGGGCGAAAGTAGGTCTTCTTCACAGCACATTTTCACTGTCACAGGTGTTGCTAATATAACAACGGCTCCGTTCTATTCAAATGTCTCACGAAGCCATAGCAGTGTGACAGTGAACCCTGAAACCCAAGCATCTAAATGGAATTCAGCCATCATTCATTTTACTGTTTCCTCCTGAGCTCACAATGTCTTCTGTGACAAAGGCCTATGGAAGGTGGGATTGTGCTCGTGTGCCCAGTTCTACAACTACTGGCATTTATTTATGAATCTGATGAAAAGAACGGGTCTGTATATTTTTGCCTTTGCGATTATGCTCAGCTTTAGTCCTGAATCTGCACCCTGGGCTTCAAACATTACTTTGAATAATAGATAAACTGCCTCAAAGCTGGATGGAAGTTGGCCTCCAGATACATTTCTCTCCTGAGACATCCTTCACTGTCCCCTGTGGAGCTGTGAGCTCGATGACGTCAGAGTGGCCTGACGCAGACTTGATGCAAACTTTTTGTCCGCTCCTCCCTAATCTGTCATCGTGGCCTCTTTATAAACCCTGACCTGATGTCCTGTCGGACACAGAACTGACGTCGTTGAGGCTTTATTTTTAGGAGTGTGCGAATGTGGGAGCTGTTCGGCTTGCTGAGCGTGAAGGTGGATCAGAATTGATTTTACTCACCAAATAACGTATGGAAAGGAATTTGTCTCTGTGGCAATTTTGTGGAGACAGCGGGACATGCAGGGACAATGGAGGGTGTCCAGTCTCTGAGCATGTGAACCTGAGCGACAGGCTGCAGGAAGCTCTCAGTTTGTCTAACTAGCACTATGCTGTGTTTTTAGCATTTCTGATACGATACTAAATGAGGAAATAGTGAACATTTGCTGTGATTTATTTAGCTTTATTTATTAGTTTGGCAACAGCTTTCATCTGCTTAGAACTTCACCTTGATCTCTCCTTACATACATACTAACATGCATTTGAGTCGAGATTTTCAGCAATGATAACTGTCCCAGTACATCTCACAGTACGTGGTGTGACACCACTGTCATTCTTGTTATCAGTTATAATAATTGCTGCACTGCTGCAACAGTTGCGGATATCTCCTGCACTCCTGCCTGTAATTAAAAGCTCTGTTAAGACCTGAGAGCAGGCTAATTAATAGTTTCTATGAGAAAAAAAAGTCTTTTTTAATTTGCACTCTTAAGACACTCAGCAGGCATCATGAGAGACGTCTTTCAGATCAAAGAACATGCAGAAAAGCGGCCGCTTATTATTATAACAAGTCAGCCTCACAGAATGATTGGCGAGAAGAGAAATATCTCAGATACAGTGTGAATGCGCTAAAACACATCTGTAATACACATAGAAACATTCTGAGATTCCAGTCTTAAGTCACACATACCTTTTATAGCATGTAGTTTCATGTATATAGCGTTGAGCTCGTTCATGCCAGAATACAAGATGTGATTTGATGGAGTGAGTTTGCATGGACGTCGTGCTGTTTTTGAAACTCGTGCTGAGCTAGGCCACGAACAGCTGCGACCACTGAAGCCACGCTGGCACCACGTCGCTGCAGCACGGCACGACAAAGCAAAAGTTGTGTGCCTCGATGTGATGCGGCAGGGCATCGCGTCAGAGGTGTGTGGTTTGTCTGCAGCTCCTCATCTGACAGCTCACTGTAACTGCTGAACCTGTTTTTATTGAAGAAGAGCAACACAAACAATGCTTTGCTGTCTTTGTGAGAAACAAGACATTTGGTTTCCTTTAGGTGCTTCACCTGTGGAAAGCTTTTAATGTGAAGCAGCAGCAGGAAATGTTTGGTTTGCATCAGCAGTAATGTAACACAGGCATCAAGCAATCAGTAAACGGTCACTTAGGAGTGAAACTAGGCTACAAAGATTCAGTTCAAAGCTTGAAACAGGACTCGTCTGAGCCCCAGATGCAGTATTGGTGTTTTTTGGAGTATCTACTCTGGGTTGCGTGCATGTGCTCTGGTCTTGAGAAGCCTGATACGCTGCTGACTGCTGTGATAGACATCGTGGCCATGGAGCTTTTGACTGTGCGTCTGTGGGCTTCCTCAGCTCCACTTACATTATATTTAAGTATTTATCTTCTGTGGTTTAATTGTTGTCTTTATCTTCCCTGATGCCCGCAGCACTGTCGTAATTAGCACGGTGACAAACACTTTGTCAAAGCAGTTTGTAGCCGTGTGAAGATCGCCTGCCCTGTGGGGGCTTGTACAACAGTGTTCTTTCCTGAGATTTACAAATTGAACGAATCAAGTCATTTATCATTCATGTGACTTCCCTTTTGGACTTACAAATGGCACGGGGCCGTCTAGTTTTCTCGCTTTAATTTTTGGGAGCCTTGAGATTTGAACTATATTTAACTTCTTATTATAAGTTATGATTTGATATCAGGTGGACACCTGATGATTGCCAGATGACTTGTAAGTTGCACCACTGTGGACAGCTTTTGGTCACATTCACACACATGCACACACACACAGACACACACAAGTTTAATTTAAATTTCTCTCAAGACCCTCCCAGCTGCCAGCTGAGTTTTTCAATTTAGGAATAATGAAATCAATAAGAGATCAATATCCAGGCCCATTGTAATAATGTGGAAATGAGACAGGTGGTCTGTCAGGCTTTATCTTCTGCATCATTAGTTGAATTCAATCAATGAACATAGTTCATTAGTAGCATAGGCCTTCAGCCACAGGGGCATGAAAACAAACTGTATGTGTTTGCATGGCAGTGATTTTATATCGGTGTTGAGTTATGGCAGCGGCTTCGCTGAACCAAATGCTCCACATTAAAGCTCCAGCCCTGTTGAAGTGTCCTTGAGCAAGATACTGAAGAAAGTTGCAGTTCTGCCAGCGGCCTTGAGCTGATCTCTGACCTCCCGGAGTGAAAAGACAAGGCTCAGTTTGGTCATATGCTACTGACATAGTTTTCTACACCTGCGGGATCAGAGCCCATTAGTTTCATGAAAATGACTGTCTGCCTCATCTTCCATATCGTCTTTGTATCATCGTAATTCCTGGAGGGGTAATGCTGATGGTTTTTATTGGGAATGAAGATAAGAGCACAGTGACAGTCTCTGTCTTCTACTGGAGATGGATGTGGAGACGAGTTTTTTCTGGCTTGTAGGAGGTGCCTAAAATGGTTACTTACATCCCAATCTTGCGTCCTCCTTTCAGTACAGACTGTGTACAGTATCCTTGTTGAGGCCTCCTTTAGCTTCATAAACACAGTTCTATTTTTAGCTAAGGGGATCAGAACTGGCACATTTGTCACTATTAATGCATCACTTCATTTCTTCCCACCAGGCATCTTTTTTTTAGATGCGGTGAGAAAGTTGGAGAAAGTTGCCTCCAGCACAGGGACGACGTGTAAGAGCATCGTAAACATCTCTGAAACTGAGCAATCACAGTGAAGCTTTACAAAGATTTTGGAAATGACTTCATTCTCTGTATTTTAATTCATGTAACTGTGTTAGAAAGGAGCAGGATGCTGCTGGAAAAGTAGTTGTCTCTCCCAGTTTAAATAAAGGTTCAATTGCTTGTATAGCAAACAGTGTAAATATACAGTATGTCTGTAGTATAAAATTATTATATTATAATTATTTCCAGATTCTGTTCCAAATTCCATTTTCAGTTGTCTGAATTCTGTGTTTTAAGTTGTGAACATATTTTGTCAGCTGAAAGACTAATCCTGTGGTGGATGAATAAAATTTCAACATTTCAGTAAGATAATATTGAAAATGCAATGAATATCAGTGATTTTGATTTAGCACAACGTTTCGCTATTTTTTTTATCATACTAATGCTCTGCAGGTCGGCCTCCATACACAGCTCAAACACACAGGCTGAGTGGGGCTGACGGAGGCTACTCTCACGTTCAGCCAGCGGGCCCCGAGTGTTCAACCAGAAACTCATTGTTTGTTAAATGTAATGTCATTTATTGTAACAGAATATTCCTCACATACTCTCTTCAGTGAGCATGCGTCCTGCGTCTGCTGATGTGGTTGCACTTCTGACACTTCGTTGAAGCGATGAGCTCTTGCTAGCGCGCTGCCTCTCTCGCTCGGAGGACCTCTTCGATTCGACTGTGTGTGTGTGTGTGTGTGTGTGTGTGTGACAACAGAACATAGCACCGTGGTATTTCTGCTGTTCATTCAGCTCTGTCAAAAAATGCTTGGAATGGTTGGGAAAACCCAGATTTTTACAAATTGCATTAAGGTCTTGGATGCTGACTCTTACAGCAGTAAAAGCAGAAAGCAGGTTCTTCTTTCTTTTACTTCACATCTGCAAACACACACAAAGCTAAAGACGTCGGTATGCTCACTCTATGTAGCGACTGGTCCGTTGGGCCAAAGTGTGAAAGTAAGCAGGGTTTCAACGTTTCTAAGATAAGAGGTACTGTTGGTTGTTTAGCAGTCTGATGGATGTTGGCAGGAATGAGTTTTTGTTGCGGTTCAGCCTGGTTTTGGGGACCCTGAGTCTCCTGCCGGAAGGTAGAGGCTGGAACTCATGGTGTAAAATGTGAGTCAGGTCAAACACAATTTTCTGTGCCAGTCTGGTGACGGACTGCTCATAAAGCAACTGGAGGGGAGGACGAATCCTGACCCCTATAACCTTCATGGCAGTCTGCACCAGACTGGCAACCTGACCTGCACGGTCAGGTTGCCGTACCAGGCCGCATTGCCGAATCTGACGATACTTTCCAGTGCGGCCCAGTAGAAGAGCGACATGATCCTCTGCTCCACTCCTTAGACCCTATACTGCGTAGAAAGTAGAGACGCTGTTGGAGTTTGGAGCAGAGGCTTCCAACATGTACCTTCCAGCTGAGTGTGTTGTCAATGTGGACCCCCAGATACCTGTATGAACCCACCTGACTGATGTGTTGGTTCTTAATGATGACTGGCCTGACACAGCCCTGTGGGACGCCTGTGCTTATCAATCTTGGTTCAGAGAGGGTGCTGTTGACCCTCAGCAGCTCTTGCTTTTTTGTTCTTCACACAGCTATTACGACTCTGTTAGCGCTTCTCTAGACTTTCAGCTGAAGTGTCCAATGTCTGACCTGTTGCTGGCAGCTAGCTATGGTCCGCCCGGAGCAGATCGATGCGCTCCACCATTTTAATAACCTTCATTCGTTGCGGGCCTAACAAATGGAATAATCAGGGGCCATTGATCGACGTTGCTGGGGGCTGTATGGCGGTCTTAAAAGAGCGCAGAGGGAGAAGGCGGGGAAGTCCCCGGGAGCCCTGTGCAGTTATTAATGAGACAAGTACGGCAACCAATTATACGCACATGCCCAAACGGAAGGGAAAGCACACACACATGGACATACAGAACAGTCCTGTCTGTCCTCTGTCCTCTGTCTCAGCCGTTCTCCCTCAGTTCCATCACAGCAGAGGGTCAAACCCTCTGTGTGAAGAAACAAAGTGCTGTGAATGCTTTTACTCTTCTGATGCTCTGTCACGTCTTTTTTCCTCTCCTCCTCTCCTCTCTTCTTTCCCCTCACAGAGATTAGTTGATTATTGGAAATCCTTGAGGTCCGGCCTGCCTGGTTTAAAATCTAATTTTGGTGAGGCTTTCCCCTCAGATTAACGCTAACAGTCTAATGAACAGGCTGGGGCCGCCCATTTGATAAAGAGCCACTCGTTATGGGTCAAAAGGTGCTTTGTTCACAGTGGGAAGCCTTGCTTTGCTTTCATCTTCATCTTATCACTGTCTTTGACTGTCCTCTTTCTTCTGATTCCAGTCCTACTTTCTCTGAGTCTTTTCTAAAGCTGCAGTTAACGGTTTCATGGTCAGATTTTGTACTGTATGATGTTGTCGTTTGCACAGTTCAGATTCTAAAATCAGTGACTTGGCATTTGACCATGAGATGTGGTTGAAAGCTCCAGAAGAGGCTTGTAGGTGGACTTTGAGTTGAGATTTTTTCATTTATTGATTTTTTTTTTCGATTTGGTTCACTGACTTTCTTTTCGCACATTAAAACCGTTCAAAAAGACCAGTCCAGTTCCGTCCGCTTTCATTAATGCTCATTTTACCTTCATGGGAGCGACACACAGCCGTATGAACGAGGTCTACGGCCTGACGCTTGGTTCCCTCATAGCCAGCCTGTTGTTTCCAAACCGGGTTGATGAATGAACTGCTTGTTTTTGTTTTCAGTCTGTGAAGGACTATGTGGAACAAACAGGCAGATCTATCAGCGAGAACAATATGAGCCACATCTGTGTGCCGTCACACTCGAATGCCACGTTGCACCGTGATGATGAGCAGGAACAGAAAACCATGGTTCCTCATTCATTTGTATTATTCTCATGCAGATGCATCAGAAATGATCTGCGTTGGATGCTGAATGGAAAACAAATATTTTTATCTGGGTTGGTTATGCCAGGATGTTTATTATCTCACCGTCTTGAGCCACTTAATTATAGCCATGGTCAGCGCCAAAGGTGATGCCGCCATCTTTTGTCCACACTGTGCCACACTGTAATAGGTTTGACTTCTGTTTAGATAAGTGCACATTTCTGTGGCCTTTGTGTATTTAGAGTAAAATAGTTGGTCCGTGTTGACTCGAGAATATGAATTGATGGTTTACCATCTCCTCAAGAGAGTCACGGCTCTCTTTGACATTTTGCCTGCCCTGACAGTAACATCTTTTCTCTCTCTCTGGACTTTGCATGAATACATCTCCAAAGTGTGCTGTCATTTCAGCTGTTGTATTTTAAAGGGCAAACCTGCCCTGCTCCCTCCCAGACCCATTCTTGTCTATCTTTTTGCTAGAAATGTCTTTTCCCGGGACATTGGTGTAGATATTTTGCAGCCCCTGCAGAGCTTATACGAACAGGCACACTTACATGCATATTAGCAGTTAAGTCAGATAGTTATGGCATTCGGGTTCAGTCTCTTTCGGTTCTTCAAATGTGTACATTGTGTAGTATTTATTCAGGAGATAGATGTGCAGTGACTTTTTCTTTCTGGTGACAGTGAATCTAACTCTAACAGTCTTTAAAGATTGAGTAGAAGACATGATGTTGGGAAACGCCTCAGTTTAATTATTTGTATGCTTTCATGTGTTTAATAAGCAGTAGGGCCACTCTTTGCCTCCCAAACAGCTTGAGTCTTCATTGAGTTTTCTCTCACTGAGGTCCTGAGCGGTGTGTCAGGGGACACTAGATCATTCTTGAAGGAAAGCCAGTTCTTTGAAGGATGAAGGAAGTGAAAAGCTTTGCGTTATGTCCCATGAAACCTCACTGAGTTTTAGATCTGGTGACTGGAGAGGCTTTTAGCTTCTGCCTAGTGTTCATGAAACGATTCTTGAGCTATCATTGGATATAAAGACCCGTACAAATCCCCAAATTTGGAACAGACAAATTTGTGATGTATTTGAGGCATCCTCTGACTTTCCCCAGACACATGTCTGTCTTGATGTGAGAGTTAAATGACTTATGTGGCCATTAGGACTGTCAAATTGGCCAAGAAAACCGTTCAAATATTCCATTTAATTTGATTCTCTGTATAAATTCAGGACATTCCTTACATACAAATATCTTAGCAACTTCGGGATAGATTGTGATTAATTCCTGTATGTACATTCGTAGCCCCTAGAAGATGAATCTGTTGACTTTGGAGGCCCCCTGACCTTTTCTCTAGAACCACCTGCATGTTGTACATTTGTGGATTTGAGTGAACTGTCTCATCAACTATTGGCTGCATCTTTTAATAATTTATTTATCTAGGCATTGTATGAACTGAAAGAACCTCGCCTCTTCCCAAAATCAGCCTGGAGAGCAAATGTTAAAATATGAATGACTGCAATATATGAATGCAATATAATTCAACACAGTAAAGAAGGCAGCGTGAATCTTTACTCTGAACCACATGACAACCTAAGGGAACGAAACAAAGTACTAGACGTGCTATCTCACTGTTTTTAACTTTGAGAAACCTTCACAAAGTCAATGTTAGACTGCTACTGCACACAATCAGTCGTTGCTCTGTAGTTAAGACGCCTGGTCTCACACAATCAGTAAGGTGCTTGTCAGTCAGGCAGCTCCTGTGCTGTTTTGATTATTTTCATCTGTGAAGAGGCCATCTCACAGAGACAAGAGGAGCCAAAGTAGGCTTTGACATTCAGTGCACAGAAGTAGAGGAGAGGAAATTAGCTGTCCCAAAAGTTCCTGTCCTCTGCCCTGGCTTGCATTTCAACACCATTGCGCGGTTCAGGTAATTCCATGTCTACTCCATTTGGTAAAAGTGCATCCGACAACTTGACACTGTCGATGGGAAGAAAGGGGTTTGTGATGATGATGATGATGATGATGATGTGATTGTTCTGACACTTGCTGAATTCAGCTACCACTTTATCCAAATGGGTACAGAATTATTCAGTACTAGTGTCAAATCAAGTTTTATTGTCACATACACAATCATACACAGTGGAGCGTATCTAACAAAGCAGAACAGATGAATAAAATAAAAGTGAATCTAACAATGGAGTAGAAGAGAAGCTAGCAAATAGATAAGATATAATAGAAAAGTATAAAATAGAGCAGTGGAACAATGAACAATAAAGTCTCTCACGTGCGGTGCCAGTCTCACATTTCCAATATCTCTGCCTCCTTGCCTTTACCCTGCAATCCGGCGTTGAGCTCATTCAATTTGAAACCAAGAAGCCACGACAGTTCATTGTGCCGCTCCTTATGTGGCCCCAAGGAGGAGCAGATCTGAGGCCGCAGGTCAGTAAAACTCAGTGATACTTTGCTGCGACTCATCAAACTTCAGCATCCAGGAGCGAGTCACCAGAAGCAGTAGCAACTTCGTCCAGTAAAGGTTCGATCAAGCAATGCTGCAGTCCTGCTTCCCAAATGGAGTTAACGATCCTCACAACTGGAGTCACTTCATGGAAAAAATCCATAATTTTGCTGTCAAACGCCTGTTGATGGATTATACAGTGAGAACTGTAGAACTCAGGGAACTCCGTTTTTATTGCTTTGTGCAGCAGCAGCCCAGCGCGTGTGTTGTCATGCAGACACTGTTTGAACTTACATTTCCTCACCTCTTGTCCTCTCCTTTTAATGGCAGAAGGTCTGAAGAAATCTTCCTTTGTGGATGAATCCACAAAAGCCATCTGAACAAACACCATCAGCTGTGCAGTGTGTCATGTCCACAGATTTGTCAAATGGCAGCGTGGAGCATTCCCACAGTGATAAATCCTTAAGCACTTGTTGAGTGGCACGCTCATGACATTTTTAATATCGTTTTTCTTTCTGAATAGGCTTTGAAGAAAGCGTCAGTCGAAGTCGAAATATGATTTGCATGAAAGGAGACCGCTGCAGCATTTCTTTTTGTCTGCGCATTTGCTAAAGAGCAACTCTTGGGCCTCTAACGTTAACTCGGTCCCTTTTGGGTGGGAAGTCATCCTCAGCTGGTTATTGATGAAATGATGCTCCAAGTTCCAAGCTCATGTTCCCATTCAGAGTGAAAGTTTTTGCCTTTTTTCCTGAATCCTCCTCCGTCTTGTTTTGCCTGCTAACAGTATCTGTGCTTGTTCTCCGTATCTGATTGGCTGGATCATATGAAGGTCATGATCCAGCCAATCAGGCAGGAGAATATTAGATTTTGAACTGAAATAACCTTGGTGATCCTCTGATTTTTTTTTATCTAGCACCATCATCAGGTGAGGATGTACTTTACTGCGCTTTGTTTAGGGCTAATTAGCACAGTTAGCAAATTCTAACACACTTAACTAAAATGGTGAACCCTCTAACATTGTACCTGCTGAATATCCACATGTTGTTATTATCATTGTTAGCATGCTGAAGTTAGCATTTAGCTCAAAGCACCACTGTGCTGAGCATGAATGAGGACTCTTAGTCATGTTCTATGCTAGAGCTGTCACCTTAGTTTCATTTCAGCACAGTAAGCAGAGAACTGTGTGTGTATGGTTGTAAGAAGAAAACTTGTAGTGTTCGTCCATCAGGATGTGCACCATACAGGCGGGAAAAGGTTGAGGGGTGAGGGGGTCAGGTGAAAATGAATGAAGCCATGTGACGCAGTCTTGTGTGGATGCTTATGTGTGTGTGCGGGTGCGTGTACACACCGAGTCGGGTCCCACCAGCACACTGACCTTTTACTCTGTCGGTGGGAAAGCAGAGGCCACCTTAATTACCTTCAGAACACCAGGCTTCCTGGCCCTGCTCAGCCATGGGATGTCACATCACCCACTGTATACGCACAACATGTGCTCTCTAGGTTCCATTACATTACACACAGACAGTATCTAACACTACCTGCAAAAGGTCACTTGACACTATTGCATTGACCTACATGACAATGTTGTACGTGTACAAACTATCAGATGGGTAGAGCTCTCACGATGCTCTGTGTGTGTGTGTGTGTGTGTGTGTGTGTGTGTGTGTGTGTGTGTGTGTGTGTGTGTGTACCGTTGTTATCGTTTCTGTACAACAGTATTGAGATTATCCCGCTTTGACTCCCGGACAGTGAATGTATCACTTTGAATTTTTAGCCGTGTCGGCAGTGTGGCTCTGGGGATGGCAATTTTGATTGTTCTCTTTGTTTTCCTGACAGAAACTCCTCAAAATAAGATTTTATGGCTTTTATAGCAATTAGAATAGCTGTCTGGAGCCTTTTTTTAAAGAAGTCCAGATTCCTTGATTTGACCTGATTTGAGCAAGACTGTAACCAAGCATCTGTAAGAGAGAAATGAGCCCTGCTGGGAACCCTGCATGTAGCTGACCCACGGCTAATTGGAGCCAGGAGGACACGCAGGGCCATGCGAAGTTCAAGTGCCATCTGTCCCAGAGTAAACGCTTTCGGGCTTTGATTCACAAAGTGACACGATGATGAAACAGCGACTGGTGAGCTCGGGTCAAGCAGTGCCTTCGACAAACTGTTGTCCTGCTGTGTCGGCGGCCAGCATCAGTGGCAAAATTAAGGACCAGCAACACCTTTTAACTAAACCAAAAAAACAACACCAAAACACCGTGGCACAACCCTCTACTCCTTACAAAATTACTTCTTACTTTATAGCACAAGCTATGTTGTCACTAATGAACATTTTGTGCTCTTGTAAGACTCAGTGCTGTGATAGTGACACATCTGTTCAGAGAAATATTGATGACTGCCTGTGAAATGTCTCATGAAGGCTTGGATGATGGGAAAACATTGATTTGACAACAGGAAATGGCTGTTAGCAGCGTCGTATAAATCGACTGTATGTGTTTTCATTCTGGTTATCTTTTAGATTTTGTTTGAGCAAACTCAAACTCGGAGCCTGACGGCCAAGGAGGACAGCACTCGATAGTCTTTCCTCATCACGTATTTAAAACTACAGTGTTTCTCCACAGTCAGTAATTGCCCGCTGCACTTGGCATCAGCTCCACTTGTTAAATTAATGATATCTGGGGAGAAGAAAGTTCCAGTTCCTAATTGGATTTTTTGTTCTGTCGTATCCGTGTATTTGTTTTAAGCGGGACAAGCATTGTGTTGTTTATTTTTTTGGCAGAATGTCGATGTGCCAGCAATGTTCCCTTGTTACAACAACCCATGTCAGCCCATCGTATCTAATCCTGTCGGGTAAGGGTTAGCAGGCATTCAGAGAGACATGAAGACACAAAGATCGGCCAATTTGAGAACAGATCCATGAGTCTGAAGGCTTATAAGATGCCAAACTACTGCCCTGCATTTTATAATGCTGTGGGACAGGATTCTACAGCCTTGGAAAGTTATCACGACAGGTTATTATTTCATCTATTGTTGCAACGATCGCAAGGTAAACAGTGGAAATACCTCCTACTCTACTACCTCCACCTACTTCACCTGCATAGTGATCACAATATGCACTTGCACGCATTTGATTGGCCACTGCAGATCTTTGCCAGGTGCTGCAAACTTGAGCCAGGATCATTTTTTTGTCAAATGAGTGAGAGGGCTGTGTTTTTTCATGGAGAGCTAAAGTCGTGGTCTTACGGTTAGATCAGTGAAGACGATAAATAGTTTCAACAATTAATTGCAGTCTCTCATTATTTTTCATCTCTGTATATTATGTCATGCCAGTTACGTGGTGCGGCTGCAGAACGTATGGACTTCTTGGTGATCAGCTAGCCGGAAGCAGTGCTTCAAGCCATGGCAACAACAAGCGTGTCTGAGCCATGTTCAGCATTCGTGGTGTCCTCTGGAAACACTTCTTTGGTTGTGTTGTGTGTATTTGCAGCATGTTTGTGTATTTGCAGTGTGTTTTCTAGATGCTTTATATCGATGGGGACATTTCCTTAATGTGCTTGTGTTTTCTTGAAGCGTGTAGCATTAAGTTCTCTCGGACGCCGTTCATTAGAGGTACAGACTGGGCAACAAGGTGTCACAAAGGCTTATGTGTGCTGTGATGCACAAAGAAGAGTGTTTTTGAGGTGCTCGGAGAGAAGGAGTGATGGCTCCCTGCTACTGCAATGTGTCATTTGCACTGTAGGACACCTGTGTTGCCTAATCAAGCCTGTGTGTGTGTGTGTGTCAGGACTTGCCACATAACCCATGGATCAATGGTTGCTCTATTTCAGATGGCCTGTTTCTCTTTCCGCCCGCTTCCTGCTCTAGTGGTCTTCTGTGTCATGGTTCATTACCTTTTGTGATTTCAGTCTGTTGTTATGATTCTTCTCTCCCATTTTGACATTTATTTATCTTACGAGGGCCCTTTGCTCGGTCTGACAGTGACAAGCCTTTGAGACTGCCGGCTAAATTCCTTGATGTTGTGACATTAGCGTCAGTGTCCGACATAATGGAATCCCCGGACCAAGTGAACATGTGGCAGGGAGGAGAATAACTCCTTTCTCTGTAACTACTGTGGAGTTTCCCCTGGGCGAGACACTTAACCTTCACTGCTCCACTGGAGCCTCAGCGGCCAGCAGCAGCAGAATGTGGCTGACTGGAAAACTCCCTGAATTCAAGCATGTGTGCTCAGCTTGAAAGATTTATTGTGGTTTAGAAAAGCATTGATGCACTGATGAATGACGTGAGGATAATGTCGCATTCTGTGTCTTCTCTCCCAGATGAAGACTGTGAGTGTGGCGCTGGTGTTGTGTCTCAACGTGGGAGTGGACCCTCCTGATGTGGTTAAGACCTCCCCCTGCGCCAGACTGGAGTGCTGGATAGGTGAGCGAGCCCACACAGACACACACCGACATGAGTGCTAAACCGACAAGCACTCAAATGCAACACAAAGTGCTGGACGTGATAGAGTGTGCTGTGACGAGTGATTGTTGTATCTCTGATGTCCATCACAGAAATCAGATATTCTTTTATTGCATTTGCTTTTCTCATATCCTAATAATAATCACAATTTCTTCAGTGTCAAAAGTGATCCAGTGTTTTTTGTCCATTCGTCCATTGTTACAGTGCAACCAGTGCTTTCCATGATGCAGATTTGCAAGACTGGTAACAAGTAAAGGCTAAAACAGGTGGACTGAATGTGTAGCCCACAGCTAACTCACCTCATGGCAACATTTAACATCCTGTTTGTGTAGTGTAGTTCCAAAACTCAGAACACGTTTATCCCAAATAGAAAGAAGACAGTCATCAAATAGGAATGACAAAATCCAGGATTATTAGCAAGTTTTATTTTGCTCTGACTATACATTTTAGCAACTTTAGTGGCATGGCAATAGAGATGGCAATAACTGCCATTCGGTTGGTTCATGCATTATCTGAATAAATATTGAATGGACAGTCAGAGGATGAAGCCTGCTGACTTTGCCGATCCCCTGACTTCTCATTTAGTGTCACCATTGTTGTATTGGCATTTTTGTTTTTTATAAAAATGTCTCAAAGTCTTGTCACGAAATTTGGTACAGATATCCGCATCTACCTCAGAATTACTTATAAAAACGTCAGTGTTAGCATTTAGCCCAAACAGAACAACTGCTGGAACCTCTTGGTCTTGCTTTGACGTCACTGAGGCTCAGAAACGTTTAGCCCTGAAACACTGACACACTCCTCTATCCATTTATATAAAGCTGTGTGTGGTGTGTTGAAAACCAGGCAAACGACTCGCATGTGGAGAAGCACTCACATTCTCATGAGTAGTCTACCTTATCCTGAAAATAACTATTATATAAGGCATGCCTCGTTAGGACAGTGAGTGACTTTGCCAAAAGCCTGTAAATAAGTTGTAAAGATTAGCCAGAAAGCCTGAGGTTCAAAGGGTTAATAAGCAGTGAGAAGCCATTCAAGACTACTGTCAACTTTAACTGAACAGTAAAACGTTTAGCTTTTCCTTGCAGCATTTAGGGATACTCTGTCATTCCCATTGGAGCCAAATTCATAAAGCCTCTGTCAACTGAGGATGAAGCAGTCTGCCCCCACCAGAACCACATGACATGACACAGAACAAAAACAAAAGAACCTCAAAACGGTTGTTTAGCTCCTCTGAGACTGCTTGACTCTCAGGAGTCAGGAAAGCACATTAAAGAGGGAACGCAGTTCTTAAAGTTTCTGTAACTTTCTCAGCGGCTTCTGAGGACACTGACATTGTGCAGACCTGCCACTTGGTTTTTAAGACGGTGTTCTGAAATGTAGGAGGCCATGTCCTGAAATGCACCCTGGTGTTTAATTTATGACACGTGCTTCAGCTATATGCTCATAGAGTAGCTTACGTCTGCTTTTCATTGGCCGTGGTGTGTGTGCAGCCTCCTTTATATACTGCCACCTTTTAAATTTTCATCATAACAGGAAATAAGCTGATCACACAATATGTAGGCCCAGACTTTACCATGGCCGGATGCATTTTTACCACGATAGGCTAATTCTACATAATTCCTCAATAAAAAGCCATTTGTTTGTATTTTAAAGTTGCTAAAAATGGCTAGTAAGTTAACTTTTCTGGAATACTTAGAGTAAACCAGAAGTTCTCATTTGTTTTCTTGTGATGATGCATTGTAAGTAGGCCTCAAAAACCATAAAGGCAGTGGTTTGATTTTCAGCATGAAGCATATCAGCATCTCCTGCAAACTTGCCAATACATTCCTCTCTGTCTGCTGAGCACAATTTGATCTGTCCTCAATCTATATTCTGCTATTCTTCTTGCCATATTGATTCACTCTCATCAATATTTCAACCTGAGGGGCTGCTGCTATTTTTCTGAACCCTGCTTTTGAAAACCTTCTTTGATGCTGAAACAATAAACGCTAAGTTGCCTGGGTAATCATGGCATGGTAAAGTAGCGTTACCCTTCTTTTTGAGTTATCTCTATGATCATTTTACTCGATAATACCAGCCATGTAAACATTTGCAGTGAATAACTGAACTACGGTTGGTTCGTCAGCTTCAGAAGGAGTGTGTGTGTGCCGTGCTATGACTGCTGTGTGCTATGAGTGTGATTGTAGTGTGTTTACACTCTGTTTTCTCGGCAGATCCTCTGTCGATGAGTCCACAGAAAGCCCTGGAGACCATCGGGGCCAACCTGCAGAAGCAGTATGAAAACTGGCAACCCAGGGTGAGTGTGTTCACATGAACCAGCTTCCCCCCTTTCTATTTCATGTTTTAACAGTGATACAGTGACCACATACACTACTCCACACCACTGTGTGTGACAGAGAGAGTTGAATGAAGTAATGCTACCCATCAAACACTCAGGAATGAAATAAAATGAATCGTAGGCACTCCAAGACTTGACCTTGCTCATATCATATTATTGCTGATTGATTTTGGAATCCATTAAGCCTTCGTCATCTTTTTTTCAAAGACGTTTCCTCAGTCATTTTATAGATTTTGGCAGAGTATCCAGACGGTCTTTCAGGTTTTTGCCAATTCTGTGAACTGAAGTGATGTTGATCACCTCTCATAGTACCGCGTCAGAGAGGGCTTTTTACTTCACTAACATCTGTTGATTAGAGGTCTTCACGGGTCCAAAAATTTGTGCCTGAACCCAAAAAGACCAGGATCTGTACTACGCTTAACCAAACTGGACCTGTGTATTATTTGAAAGCTGTGAAAACTATTAGCACTATTAGCTCGTTCAGTGTGTGAACTTGCAGACAAAACATTTGACATTTGACTGGCTCCTACCTGTGTTTACATTTAGTGATCATTTAAATGTGTAAGACAGAGATGGAGTTAATTTTAGATACTTCACTGTGTCAGCGCTACACACACTTCCTGTATGCACTGTGCAAACAAAACACCCACATGATTTGACAGTGATTCATAGTTTTCTTTTGTTTTTAAACAGATGCATCATGTGGTCTTGTCAATTCAGCAGTGTGTGTGTGTGTGTGTGTGTGTGTGTGTGTGTGTGTGTGTGTGTGTGTGTGTGTGTGTGTGTGTGTGTGTGTGTGTGTGTGTGTGGCAGTTATCCTAGGCTCCTGGCACATTGGCTCATAACCCTTCTTCGTTAAGACAGTACTCTGGTGAATTGAGGCAACGGAAGGTCTAGAAGAAGAAAACATCTCAGGGATTTTTAAAAAATGTAACAATAAAGAGCTACAGACGCTGCAACAGCATCACCACAGCAGCCAGCACAGAGATGTATAGACAACAGAAACTGGACAGCAGCCACAAACGCATTAGAACAAAAAGTGAGCTGCACGGTTATGTTTCCAGGCAACGCAGCGGCTGTTGGTGCTTTGTAAGTGTCGCAAAGTCCTCCACAGTCTTTCAACTTCAACTTCTCTGCATGTTCATTATCAGCGCAGTAACCAGTCCACCCAGACTCTCTGTCCCACTAAAACCAGTCCACCCAGCCTCTCTGTCCCACTGTAAACAGTCCACCCAGCCTCTCTGTCCCACTATAACCAGTCCACTCAGCCTCTCTCTCCCACCATAACCAGTCCACTCAGCCTCTCTGTCCCACTGTAACCAGTCCACCCAGCCTCTCTGTCCCACTATAACCAGTCCACCCAGCCTCTCTTTCCCACTGTAACCAGTCCACCCAGCCTCTCTGTCCCACTATAACCAGTCCACCAGCCTCTCTGTCCCACTATAACCAGTCCACCAGCCTCTCTGTCCCACTATAACCAGTCCACTCAGCCTCTCTCTCCCACCATAACCAGTCCACTCAGCCTCTCTCTCCCACTGTAACCAGTCCACTCAGCCTCTCTGTCTCACTGTAACCAGTCCACTCAGCCTCTCTGTCCCACTGTAACCAGTCCACTCAGCCTCTCTGTCCCACTGTAAACAGTCCACCCAGCCTCTCTGTCCCACTATAACCAGTCCACTCAGCCTCTCTCTCCCACCATAACCAGTCCACTCAGCCTCTCTGTCCCACTGTAACCAGTCCACCCAGCCTCTCTGTCCCACTATAACCAGTCCACCCAGCCTCTCTGTCCCACTATAACCAGTCCACCAGCCTCTCTGTCCCACTATAACCAGTCCACCAGCCTCTCTGTCCCACTATAACCAGTCCACTCAGCCTCTCTCTCCCACCATAACCAGTCCACTCAGCCTCTCTCTCCCACCATAACCAGTCCACTCAGCCTCTCTGTCCCACTGTAACCAGTCCACTCAGCCTCTCTGTCTCACTGTAACCAGTCCACTCAGCCTCTCTGTCCCACTGTAACCAGTCCACTCAGCCTCTCTTGAGATAACAGATGCTACAGTACAGAAGGTAAATGACTTTGTCACAGTAGTAAATGTAATTTGTTGCCACCCTGTAACTTGATTCTCTTATTTCATTTTATGTAGGCATTTTAAAGTTACAGTACAGAGTTGATTTACCATGTTAGCTGGTCCTGCACAATTTGCCTCTCCTCCATATCTATTCCGCTCCTCTTCTTGCTGCGGTAAATATGTGTCCTGTGGGGAGTAATGAGCAAAAAGATGCACTTGAAATCTGATCCGAGCAGTTGGGCTGAGTTGCATTCGCAGGTATTGGATTTGAATTCCATTTCGAGCCACCTGCAAATATGTTTTAAATCCGGTCAGAAAGGGTTGGACTTGATCTGATCGTGCCTCTTTTTCCTGTTGAGACTTTGTAACAAAATGTCTGTGTTATTAGATAGCTATGTGGGAAACAATTGAATTTCAGCTGTCTGAACGTGGCCTCCGAGGGACAGGTCGAGGAGGATGGAGGATTCCTTTAGCGAAGCAACGCAGAAAGACAGAAGGTGAAAAAGAGACAAGTTCGTGATACACAGGGCAGCTTTATAGTAGTAGCTGGCCACCCACACAGTCACCAAAAAGCATCTTAAAGACCTTCGGAGGTGTAGGTAAAAACAATAATGTGTGGCTGTTTGGGAAGATAGCACAGAAGTAAAACATGCGGTAAGAGGAGATGGAGGAAGAGACGTCCCAGGAGAGAGCAGCTAAAGGAATGTAGGCTCGGGCTCGGTTGACACAAGAGGTCAGCAGCAAATGGTGGTGGGAGTGCAGGAGGAGGAGTGGGAGGGTGAGAAAGCTGTTCCTTTTTTTTTTCCAGCCTGAGGATTCACAGCTCTGCAGCACCAACACCGCAGAGCAGCGTTCGCCAACACACCTTACATAAACTGTTGACAAAGCAATCAATTACACAGCAGCTATTTACCCACTTTGTCACAACCACGAGAAGCCGTCTAATGAATTCATTTAGAATGGAGACAGTCTGTAAACATTAAACCCGAGAGGAAACCTGAAATCTGTTTTGTCACATTTCCCGTGTGCTGCTGGTGGACCTGCTGTGTCACAGTGGTGTCCGTAACCATCAGGCTGCCCAGAGAGTTTAGCTGCGCCGGCCTGCTGTCATGAATCCATTTCCCCGTTTGCTTCTGTGCTCTTACATTAACCCACATGTCCAGAAAACACAGAGAGAAAGGCAAACACCGTCTTAGCTGCTGCCCACTCACTTTCTCGAGCAACACTACTCATCTCTTTCTCTCTGACCATTTTTCATCATTGTTTTCCACTCCACAGAGTGATATTTCTGTCAGTCGAGGCTTCATCCTCGCTCTACCTCTTCCTGCTGCTTCCACTCTTTGCCTGTGGATTGGTTTTGTGCCTGTGTGTGTGTGTGTGTGTGTGTGTGTGTGTGTGTGTGTGTGTTATCATGTGAAGAAATGATGTGACGAAGCCTTTCTGCCTCTTGGCAGGAGCTGAGACCTGTCACGGTAGATGCGTATTATCCAACATACTGTCCAGCAGCCGCCACCAATTTAAGTTAGCCCAGTCAACCAGATAGAGCTCATCTACATAGCACCAGGAGCATGTCGCTGCACCAGTCGCAGCGGGACCAATGTAATGCGTTCCTGACATGATGTTGACCATTCTACCAGAAGCACCGTTCCATGTTTCAGATGCAGTTCTGCGCTGTGCTCCGCGGTGAATACCTGCCGTCTATTTTTGACAGAAGCTGCTTCAAGCAGCTCGAGCCAGGAAGGAAGTCTAGACACAGGAACAGAATAGAGAATCTGGTCCATTTTCAAAATAAAGCACCCTCAGCATACTGCTGATCACATATGAACAACAAACACAGTGAAAGAAGAAGAAACCATTTAACTACGTAGCTTTTGTACCCATGGTGGAAGCTAAGACATCAAGAAAAAACTGACCAAATCAGCAAAATCTGAGCAAGTCAATAAAGTGAGGCTGGAAATGCTCTCAGAAGGTATGAAGCCCCATGGAAGCCAATTAAATGATTATCATTGGGATTATGGATTCATCTTTTTTTTTAATGGATTCTTGAACTTGTGATTATGACTTGCTCTGTCTTACACTCATGATGAATATATTTACATTCATCTCTCTGTCCTTACCTCACGTCCAGCTCTCTCTTTAAGTCTCTCTGATGCTTCATCATCAGTAGCCATCTTGTTGTTGAGTCTTTTCTACGTACAGTGTCTGAGTTGTTATTGAGTGTGGCTGTATTGTCTTCTATTAGAGCTCAGACTGGATTCAGCTGAGGGCTGCTGTTGTTTCACCCAGACGCATCCAGAAACCAGACATTATTGAGATACCTTACTTAGCTCTCCGTTTCTCTTTCAGCTGTCCGTCTCGACATGCCTCCTCTGCTCTCTTATTCTCTTTCAAACGTCACTTGCTCTCTTTCATTTTCTCTCTGCATGTCGCCCCTTATGTTCTCTTTCTCTTTCTGTCCTCTGATATCTGTTTGGTAATCTCATTTGGAATTCTCCCCTCTCGACTTGCCAGATGTTTAGTAGTTATTCAGATGAAAGGCGGCGTGCTTGTCTTGTCAGAAGTCACGTAGTACGTACTTGCTGAACATGCTGCAGCTGTCAAACGGGTTAACACCACACCTCTGGCCAGCATCAGTGTCATTTTTCCTTTGGTCTGTCTTTTTTGAATTTTGTGGTGTCCTCCAGCTCTCTTTGTATCCAGCTCTCCTGCCTGGCTGCAGCCAGTGAACCCCTGCTGTCCACTCCACCAACTGTCTCTGCATTTTCTGTCAGTGCTCTAACACTTTGCTGTTGATTAGCTTTGAGGTTTTCCTCTTATCACCCTGGAAACGCCATACTGCAACAGCGGAGCACAAGTGAAGGATTTCTGTGCAGTCTGCTATGATGCAACACACTTTTTAAGCTTGGGTAATGTAACATTTGAGTCACGTGGGCTAGGACACCGAGAGGCCATGATCACACTTTTCACTTTTCCTCAATAATGACACGATGAACATGAGTCAGCCGGGCAGCTGATGTGCCAAATGTGCTCAGTTATACCACTCACAAAAGTAACATCTTCTGCATATTATTTCTGTAACAAGAGCAAGATTGTAAATTTAGCTCTGTGCTTATTTTGTCTTTTTGTCTTCAGCCAAATGTGCCAGAGAAGAGAAGGAATGGTTTTTCAGTTAGGGAGTACTCCTTTGTGAAAACAGGTGTTTAATGTCATCTGAGCATCTGGAAAGAACTCTCTAAAATCTGTCAAATATAACCCTGATGATGTCATCAGGGATTATCTTTTTATTATAATATAATATATTGTATTATCTCTTAATATGACTCATCACATGTCTTCCGAATTGATGGAAATGACACGAAAGCTCTGGAATACCCCTTTAGACTTGGAGCTGTTTTATCCGACGACAAGTGTTACCTTCTTTTTGTATCAGTGTGATTTTTGTCCTTGCAAGGAAGTTATATTTTCACATTCTGCACAGCACAGTCACCAAGACCCAAACATGTTGAACCAGCAAGGGAATTTCCAGTAGTGACACAGTCATGTGACGAGAGGCAGCTCCTTTATGAAACTGACCTCTCCACTTCCTGACAGTGACAAAAAGTGCAGCACGGAGTACTGAGGTACATACACAGCACTGCATTACAGTATTGTCTATTGACCCTTTCGTTTCCAACTTTGACAGTGGATCCTGTAGTTCACTGGGTGCACATGAAGTTGTGGCATATAGGGAGGAACTCTTGGTGTTCTGTGTAACGGCCACTTTAAATTCTGATAATATTTTTTGTATATGTTTCCATTGATGCTGCAGCAGTGATGAAATTGTTCTAATTTTTAAAGGAATATAGTATTTTAAGTCACGTGTTTGGGATTATTTTGTCATATAGCAATATATGTATGAGATTGTTCTCTGTGGAGAAGTCATAGTAACATTAATAACACTCAGTCAGCTAATGAGCTTGCAAGAAGTTGTGAATGTGAGGTTCCCCTGTTACCTCCACACTTGAGTGCCACGTGTAACGTGCACACTTGCTTGGTTAAGCACATCAAAGCAGTTGCTGATGAAAGGCACAATAGTGTTGCCGATGGCCGATGGGCATACGATTTTTAGAAGTGCATCGAGGCCAGACATGGAGTCTTAATGGCCACCGGTGAAGTTCCTGCCCTGAATGTGTCCGTTTCACAATAACAGCAGAATTCCCCATGCCTGTACTCGATGAAAGACAGAATGATTGTTGTTTGAAGTCTCTTTATCAGGTGGAAAACAATCGTGTGACGGTCTACAGTCAGAATCACGTGAGGATAACGATGTGTGGTCTTGTGCAGCTCACGTGTGGCCACCAGTAGGGAACTGTGGTTTGGCCACATCTAGTGTGTGAGTGTGTGCTAACAAAGCATGCAAACTCTGAGTAGGAGTGAGTGGCACACACTGTCGCCAAGTGAAACTAAATTCAGAAGCAGAAAGGTTGGCAAGTAGACGTGGATCATTTTCACACATTCTGATTTCCATTTTGAGTTTTGGATAAGAAGAAATGACCCTGGATGATTCAGTAAAAATAAGGTGATCCTTCCCTGACTTTGGTGCTTGTGGAGCATCAGTAATCCCTCTTCACACTTCCAACTCATTAACCAACACCACCCCACCCACTACATTAATCCCTCAGAGGACTCCTCATAGCTGTCAGATCGGTTGAATCCCATTTGAGATCTGACAGCCAGCATGTGCGGGAAGCTGCAGAGTGAATAATGCGATGCGGAAATCGTCTTAATCATCTCCTCATGCACTCAGTCCAATAAGAGCCACAGAGAAAACCATTAGCCCACTGGAAGAATTATTGACAACCCATCAATACATCTATAAACAGCGTGCTTATGAGGAAGGCTATAGGTCACTACTGCCTTATCCTTGTGGGTCTCAGAGGGAGGAAGCTTACGTTTAGTTCCACTAAATGACAGTTTGGAGACCTCAAAGCATCTTGTGATGATGATTAGATGGAGATTAACTCTGGATTATGCTGATGTTAAGGTGATGTGAAATAGTTCGAGTGGGCCTCATGCATGAATATTTTCTTATTTTTCTTGTATATTTGTTGTTATAGAAAGCAACAAGAGAAAAATAAAAAAAAATCCCATGTGATCCCATTCATGAAACGTGCACTGACAGCCAAGATGTTCTTACCCAACTAAGTATGTTGATAAATAGCATTTGATGTTAAATTGGATGCAGGTACAGGGTAATTTACAGTTGGCTTATAGTGCAGCAGATTTGTGCAAACCTCTAACCAGCAAGCCACTGACATTTGACAGGCAACGCTGAACTCAGACAAAAGAAGAAAAGAAAGAAAAAGGAAGGGAAATGCTACCCAAGGACATCCAAAAGAAAAAAAGTTTCTTCTGCAGAGACAGAAGTTTCGTTTAGAAAAAAACATCTTATTTTGAAGTGTGAGTAACGGGGTCAGTGGCCCAGAAGAGTACAAAGCATGGCAAGAGATCACCAGTGCAATTAATACTGTATGTGCAGAGGAAAGAACTCTCTGTGAAATAATAAAAAAAACAGGTTTCATCTGAAAATGGACGCATAAAAACGAGCCAGGCGTGCTATTACAGCCATGGGAGGGGGTCAGGAAACTGTCAAAACAACAGACATGGATGAGCGCATTGGAGCTATCATTGGACAGGTCTCTCTGTCGGGGTTCAGTCTGATATTCCACTGGACAGTGACTTACAGCAGCCAGGAAACATCCTGTCAGCACTAACAGCATATTCCAGGACCAACTAGCAAGATGGAAAGACAATGGTGAGCATCAATCCACATGTTTAATCTCCCAGGAGAATTTAATAACGCTGATTTCTTCATTGGATTCCAAATTAAAATCATTTAAAAAGCACTGGAATTGTACCGAATCTATAGTCTACCATATACCCACTGTTGTTTTAAGCAACATGTCTATTTTGAATGACTGGAGGAGGAATCAATGAAACAAAAAACGTGTTTAGCAGTTTTTATTTTTTATTTTATTTTGCTGATGCATCTGGCTCCAGTGCACCATCCGCCTCTCCGAGCACGCTTGGACCATCAAGACCACCCACCATATGCCATTTGGCATATTTCATCCACTTTTTCACAAATAAATGACGTTCTCAAAGAAATAAATGACACTTAAAAAAGCAAGAAATAAAAACCCTTTATTGGATGACTGCCGTAACATTTTTTTCCTCGAGTATAGGCCAAGGTCATCACAAAGGAGCAAAAGTGATCTGCGTACAGTGCTTGAAATGAGTCACTGTTGGTTTTCAACGCCACGCCACAAAACCAACTCTGTCTTTCAGGTGGTGGCAGGTGGGGTGGCATGCACACTGTTGCAGGCTTGTATAAAAGCTTTCTGCCTGCTGTGTCTAGGCATAACCACCAGTCTTTCAGGGTACTGCTCCACGACTAAGCGAAATCGTATCAGTTTCTGGTTATAGACCACCTGCTGCTGGGCCTAAACGTTGGTAAATAGTGTCATAAGCCATGGCAGCCCGACATCCTAAATTAATTACCAGTAGCTCCCCATCTCCAGCAGCACCTTGAACCAACTGCATATCCCCCGAAAGAGTGCACTCCCCCAAGCCAGCAATCCGCCATGTTCAAGATGTGTGATTTTGTTGAGATGTTATGTGAAAAATCCTACAGATGTGCGTGTCATAATTAATACTAATATTTGTGTAGATTTTATCTTAGTCTAAGAACAAGTGGGAAGTATGCAAGTGTTGATGAATGCTTCAAAAGTTTTTACATTTCAGATCAGATCTGTGCATACTCACGATTCATGCATGAGGCTCGTTGTTCCGCTGCTCTGCTGTAGCAGAGTTACGAGCTCTACTAATCCAGGAGTTGGGACTTAAAATGGGCTGCAGATCTGTGGCTCCTCATGCAAGTGAAGCAGTAATGTGCTTCATTGATCGCTGACTCCAGGATAAGAGACTAAATCTTTCATTATTTTTTACATTAAAGTTTCTCCTTCCTCTTCTGATCAGGTGACTTTTCCCCTTCATTTACTGCTGTTTTTGAAATGCACCTTTGAGAGATTGTACATTGCACTGTGTTGTCTTGGTTTGGTTTTGACAATATACAGTCTGGTATAACCGCCATTCTGATGATGTCAGTCATTTGTTTTTTGTGTCCTAAATTGTGTCACCAGGACCACCTGTTGCTACCGTCTGCATGAGCCAATGCTGTGTGATGAGTCATGAGCGATGAGGCAGCACGCCGGACATGGTTTTATTTTTGCGAGTGTCTGTCGCGAAGAAACGGGAAAAAAGGACCAATTTAAGATTTACGCTCATAAACGAACGAAAGGCATCATGCATGTGGCATGATAGACGTGCATTAACACTATTACCTCCTGATGTGCCAGCGTTACGTCAAATCACCTGGAATATGCAGCGGGTTATTAGCCCTTTTTTTGACTGACTGTTCCTGCTGATTGTGTTTGTAGGGAAAGGACTCATTGTCTGATTCTCATTGACCAGTCGTTGAAGCCAACCTATGTTGCCTTTGCTGAACTTTGGCCACAGGTGTGTTTGGAGCATGCCTCAGGAATTACCCCTTAGTGATAAATAAAGTTTTAAATTGAAATTGAATTGCCCAATATTCACTCTGCTTTTAGCTCTGAATGGCAAAGGAGTCATTATATTCACCAGGTAGTGTCTAATGTTGTCTGCTTGACATTTGGCACTTGGCATGTAGAATGTAGTTGCTTTGTTGAGCTTTCTCACCGAAATCAGCTGTGGCTGGATAAAAAAGCTGTTAAGAGTGGTGAGAGTGAATCAAAACTGTACATTTGTAGGCCAGAACCCCCCAAAAATTAGCTGAAAGATCCTCAAAGAACTGAAGGGAACTGCAGAGCTGACGGGGAATTCTCTTAGAGGCCATTACTAGCAGTAATCCCTTTCTCATTACACATTTGATCAATTGTTAATATAAATATATTCATTAGAGCAGCTTTAAGCAAATATTACAAAGTGTTTTACAGTCTTCTGGGTTTATGGGAATTCACAGGCCTTTGGAAAAGATGGTGAGAAAATTTGAACGAATCTTGCAAGAATCGAGAGCCTGGCAGTCCAAGAAACAGCTGTTATTCATAACATTAATAACAGCTCTGTTGCGTTTAGGTGAGCCAGTTCCCTGCTATGATAAGCCAAAATGTCTGCAGTTAAAAACTTCTACTCAGTGCAAAAATCCATGAACCACTGAGCATAGAATGGTTTTCTATATTAAGGAAAATTGCAGTACATACAAACAGACTAGTTTAATAGTAATGTAGTGAGGGCTGGAGGCCGGTGAAGTGGGCTGCGTATGTCCACGTGTGTCCGATGCAGCAGTGTAATGAATTGCTCTCTGCTGCCGTGTCCGCCGTGACTCACCTCTCCGTCTCTGCGCTCATCGAGCTTCAGTGTCTGCCGTGCTCAGAGACTGATGGTGAATGTGACACTGCTATTATTACACGACGCTGTGGGTGTGTGCATGTGAGTGTGTGTGTGTTCAAGACCTTATTTCGTGTGTGCGAATGTGCTGGAAAAAAAAACCTTCCGGAGAGGATGCAGAGCAGGAGGGGACAACGCAGGAGGCCAGGATGTGACTCAGCGTGCAAAGATTAAAGATGAACCTCCCACCATTCATTTAGCTATTTTTTATTCTGGTGAAGCGTAAAAATGTGTAGCGGTGACTGCAAAGGCTCGCCAATCCAGCAAGCTTCCAGTTGAGCAGGAAGTGGGCACCGGTGCATTGGTGTGTTGAAGGACAATGGTGCAAATTGCAGGCGGATCCAGTCAGAATCTGACTTTCTGAATCTGAACTGTGGAGGAGCAGAGTGATCTGCGTGACAAAAATCGCCCATCCCTGAACACATTTTTGTGTCTTTGCAAGTCATCTGAGTCACTTCACCGCCTGCTGTCCTGCCTTTTCCTCTATACACTAATCAACCAGAGTCTATGGTTCTTTATTATTAACACGGCTCTATCCAGCCAGCCTTAGCTGGGATATTAGATTCAAAAGCTCTTTCTTCTGTGCTGTGAATTCAAGTGCCTCTCAAAATTGTCCAGTCCCCAGAAGAATGGCCAATGAAAATGTCTATGAAAGAAGGCCAATGAAAGCGATTTTTTCAGAAGGATTATGAAAGCATGTAAGTCAAATAGCTCTATGTCAAACTTTCAACATCAAAACTTGTCAGTATGTTGAAATACAGAAAAGAAACAATAAGGGAAAGTTATTCTTCTGATCAGACAGACTATTGCTAGCCTGTTCCCGATTGAATAGCGCGTTAGTGGTCAGCTGAACTGTCACAGTAGTTGGTCAACTACGCACTGTTTCCCGGGGGCGCCGCTTTTCAGTTTGACGGGGGCTTTATGCTTGAAAGAAGGCCCTCAGAGGTTTGCAGCTTGCTTGGAGCGAGCTAAGTTTTTTGGTAAAATATTTCTTTAGTGATTCCTTCTCTGTGGCTCACTTCATGTTATGCCCTGCCTGAGCTGTGCAGCAGATTAATGGCGCCTTAATGTTTATCTGAGCCTTTGAATGCTGTTTACCCACCCCAAAGACAGATTTATTTATTTTTTGCTCCTATTTGCTACGGCACAACAGTTTGATCCCTTTGCCAACAAAGCATCTGCTGATATGAATTGGTGTTGCACTGACATACAAGAGTCTGTGACATAGTGGAAGCTTCTCATACTGGAGTTGATTGAGTGTACAGTTTGTATAGAGCAGTGCAGAGTGCACGGTGGTCAGTCAGGCTTTTTCCTGTTTTTTTATTTTCAGTTCGTCAGTAAGATATGAGACATAATTAAGCGTGACTCATGAATTTGTAATGAGCTGTTTGGTGCGGATGTGCTGTTTTTATTGATGTAAGCAACAATTGCTGTCGATACAGCAAATGTGCAGAGGGCTCCTCGCTCTTTTAACGGCAGTTAAAATGAACAGGCCGCGCTGTCTAATAATTATTAAGTGTTTTTTTTTTCTCCCAAAGTGGCTTCAAATAAATGGCGAGTTCTTCTAAGTATGCATTCAGCAGATTGAGATATCAGTCTTTATGTCCCTGCCCTCGTTAGCACAGAATACAAAGTCTTTATGTCACAACACGGAGACGTCCCTGCTCGATCAGCTGCTACCCAGCATCCTTCGCTCCAGACTCGCTCCCACCGTCAGTCAGCTCCACTGTCCTTCACTTTGGCCCTGATTTGTAGTGAATGCAGGGGCCTGCAACTCTCACTCTGCACCAATTAATAGGACAGCCGTCTGTATAGATCATTAGTGTTCCCCTCTACCCCCTCAGTGTTCAGCTAATGGCTCCCCTGTCCCCCCTTCTCTCTCTAATGGCCCGCTCGCCTCTCATGGTTTCTCTCTGTCTCAGGGCAGTGTGGGATATCTGTATCAGCGACCTGACCAGCGTTGGCCTTTTAATGGGCTCATTTTATAGCACCATGTCTGCCTCGCTGTCCATCTTTAAATGTAATCACACTTAACCCTGGTATTCAAAAGGCTCTTTTCAATGGCAGATGGCTGCAGCTTGTTAGGAGGATCCATAGATGATGTGAGGCAGATTTCATTACCTTTTCCATGAGGGTAATCAGACAACCATCTGGGAATTAAATGACAAAACTGCCGGTGTAGTGATGTGTGTTTTTCAGGTTTGTTTCACCAGCACCACACTGGATTAAATGAACATTTTGATTCTGGTGCTGTTTTACTTTACTTTTGGTACAGGGCTCTTTCAAAATGTGGCTGTTTGGAAATGGCTGATTGCTCGGCCTTGGTTTTGTTCGTTGGGTTAATCCAAATTTCCTTTGGAATGTGTCACATGTCCAAATTGCACCTAATTTGACCCTGCACCTCTTTGAGCCCCCAGCAACACCCGCCCCAAGAGTGAAATAGATCAGATGAACATTTCTTGACATACACAAAAACATACAGACAGACATTCCTTTATTTAAAGTTAGATGTGACTGATGTGCATTCAAGGGAAATCTGCGTAGAGTCCTGGCTTTTATGTGGGTTCTCCTCACCTGTGTGCGTAAAGGACAGCGTCTTGTTAATATTTATGTAATTGCAGATGAATTATTGAGGTTCCAAATTGTAAATTGTCTTGAGTGAAACATTGAGAGTCAGGCTTATCTGAATGATCTAGCTCAGTGATGTGGCTCATAGTCTTGTAGTACAGCGAGGCATCTTCTGACCTTATGTAATCCCTCTCCAAAGGATTTTTGAAAGACTTTTATGTTGTTCACTATTTTATTTGAGTGAGGAAAGTTTCAAACTTTTGGAAACACAGTGCAACTTTGATGAATAGAGACATATTTTACAAACTCGAAGAAAGGTTTTAGTGAGCACAAAAACATTCTGCAGAAGAAGAGCTGACAGCGTAACAGGCTGACTGTACGGCTTCAGGTGCACGCCACTAAAAAGGCAACACTAGAACATTAGACGTCATCATTTTCATGCACTGTGTGGTATCGATGAATGCGCAGTGTTAAATAAACTGACGGGCCCCACCCCCAGAACAGAGCAGAGGGTGAACAAAACAAGAAGCAGGTCAGCTCCCAGTTCTGTGGAGCTGGTGAGGAATCTGGTTCTCATTTCTGACCACTTGAAAACAGCTACTTAGTTGGCAAGAGGAAATCCAGTATTGCATTGATCGTCAAGGTACAGATTCAACATGCATTGTGATTCTGTAATATTGCAACTGGATATCCAAGGTCTCTCTGGTGTTATTTCTCTCTCTTTGAAATGAGAAGCCGCATTTTCATGAAACGAGATATAAAAGAAAATCCACTGCGGATGAAGAGTTGAAATGTTGAACCGTCTCTGACTGATTGAAATACAGTACAGCTGTGAAAAGCTTTGCTCTTTGTTCTTTGTCTAACGCTGTCATGCATGGCCTTGATTCTCCAGCTGCTTTACCGTAGTTGATTCAAGCCCCTGTCTCTCCAGTCTCTCCATGATTTCATGCAGGCTCTGCTTTTCCTGCACATTATTCCGATTATGTGCAAGAAAACAACTTGCCGGTGACCTGTGATGGCTGAGTTAAAGGGGAGAGATGTGACGTGTTAGGTCTTGAATGGAGGCAGATCGTCAAACCCTTATTTCCCATCAGGGATAAGGAGGATTAATAAGATGTACAGAATTGAAGACCTACTGACAAAAGTTGTTGCAATGTAAAGAAACAGCAGCTGGATGAAGACATGAAGTCTGTGAACCGTATTAGAGCTTGTCCTAACATAAGAGAGAGAGGAAAATCCTCCAAAAACCATAAAGCCCCGCCATGTGGAGTTTCCCTGTCCCTCAGCATCATTAAAAGGAAGGGAGTGTCTTTTCGGGATTAGTGGGGTTTGTAGACTGCTTCAGGCTGTGGACAGTTGATCATTATACATCTCCTCTGCTCTCCACTACTCCACTTTCCCCTCCCCTGTCTCCTTTACTCACTCTGCTCTTCTTTTAGGCCACACTAAAACTCTCATCTCCCTGCTTCCCCTATTGTTCCTCTCCCCGCCGATTCCCTCCTCTCCAGTTTTATCTCTCATCTTTCTCCATTTGCTCTTATTGTACCATATTTCGCCCTCTCTGCTGAACAGCGCTTTAATAAAAGCTATTTTTCAAACAATGCATACAGCTCATGTATCTCAGAGAGCTAAAGTATTTGTGTAAAACAAGAAAAACAAAGAGGGCTCCCTGAGCTTTTTTTAGGACAGGATAATGCACAAAGCAGTGTGAGACTGGTTTGATTCCAAATTCCAAAGACATGATTGGTTTATCACATCAACAGGAAATGATAGCAATGAGTGGGATTGTGCATGCACGCGGTTCAAATTAAGTGAAGCACCAAAACAGCACATTTAGCATCAGAAGAGCTTCCACTTTTATCTTTCGTCTGCGTAAGACCAGATTTCTGTCCTAGTCTTTGTGCTGAGTTTACCACATCCCTGAGGGCAGGGGTCATGACATTTGAGTTCCCTGCTAATGCAGAACCTGTTGCCGAAACCTCATAATCAATACCTCCGACGATAAGAAACTCTAACCTCCTGTTTATTCTGTAAAAAGTATTTCATAGGGCTCAAAACAGACTAAAGCCTCAGCACCAAATAGGTCTGTCAAAAGCAAGCACTGGCTCAATTTGCTCTTCTCACACTGTTGATCGTTACTTACATTCAATCTGGGGCTGCCAGCTCTTACAACAGCTCTGGAAAGAAATCACTAATGCTTCTTGCCAAAATGCATCATGAGAGTCATAGTTAGCCTCTACCTTAAAGTTTTTCTCTGCGCAGCTTGTACCTTTTGTCTTTTTTTTTTTCTTAATCAAACAACCAAATATTCTCTGATGCAGTTGTTAATCTTTTGCACTGATGATCTACTGATACAAGCTGCAGAAGAGCTCCAGCTGTGAGTCATGTCACACTGTATGGGACATATGAACAGGACTTTTACTCCAGGAACCAGAAGCACCCAAAATATCTCCTATCACAACTCAACAGGACTGAAAATCTGACTGGGCGACCGCTCATTTATCACTTCTCTCAAAGTCACTCTGATTGCTTTAACTGTTGTGAAGAAGTACATCCTCCTAAGCTGGAACAGAGGAAAGACTTAACATTATACAATCGATTCTTACTGTAGAGGACCAACTATATAAATCATGAGACTGCTCCAGACAATATGAGAGCAAGTGAGCCAGTCATTACTGCTCCTGTCTCCTCCCCACCACGACCCTCACATCCAGCTCTAGAAGTCGCCCTCAAACACATCTGCTGCAACAACTTTCCCTCTCATCTTCCTACGTATTCCTCTCCCTCTCTTCCTCACCGGACCGGGATCCTTTGACCCAACCTCTCTAATTGATACTGCCTAGATCTCGTATTGTGATCTGACATGTGTCGGCAAATTCTAGATGTACTTTGCGCTCTGCGTCAGTACGTGAACCAGACGCAGATGTGTTGAACTGTCACCGGGGCAGACATGAGTCTCTTGACTGTGTAGCCAGCACATAAGTGTGCTAACAGGATGGTGTATGTGTTTGTACGCCACTTCTGATGTCTCATGTTGTGTCAGGGCCCTTACAGGACTACGGCATAGCTGGTCAGTGGGAACAGAATCGCTAAACAGAGGCACAGATGGTTGAAATGGTGACACACTGGCAGGACAGGACAGTTTAAAGTGTCTCGCTCCACATTTCCTTATGAAAGTACACTGATTTTAGTAGGGCTTGGCTTTTCCAGTAGACTTGACACTTTAATTTATACCACTGCAATAATTATCAGCAGGATTTTCATTTAATTGATTAATAATGCAATTTTTCCAGTTTCAGTCCTAAATTATCTAATTATGTTAAATTGTTGAAAAGTTATATAGACTGAATTAGTTCTGAGGCGCCAGTGGCTCCCAGAGGTCGTACTGCTTTCTACAATACTAATGACCAAAGTGCTCTGAAGTGAACAACCCATCAGCTTCGCCACGTTTTAGAGACAGTTGTTCATCCACAGACTGCACTGACTTGTGTCAGATTTGAGATGGGCTCAAGTCAAACTGTCAAGATACACATTTTTACAGCGTCTCGTTGCTACACTTCTGTGAGAAGTAAAGCCCCAGCTCTTCCCAAGCAGCGCAACCGTGACTTGAGAGATCTCGTTTGTCAAACATGCTTGACAGTTGCAAGATGCCTTGTCAACTGCATCACTCCAGCCTCTGAAATTGTGCAGCCTGTCAGCAGTATGTGTGTGCCATAAATAGAAAACCTCATGGAAGTAAGAACCAGATAGATTTCGGTTTCTGTTTAATTTCGGTTTCTCATCGCGCTTGAACCAGAAGAGACATGATTTTTAAACAAGAATATGTTCCTGAAAACAAACTCCACTACACCTCAATACCAACTCGTCGTCCAATGTGCCCTCCGCGTTTTATTTTGAAAGTATTGTTTGTGTTTGCCAGCCCAGTGTCTGCCAGCTTTGCCTGGGGTGAATGAATTTATGAACACTGATGCATTTGTGGAATTTCAAGCATGTCAGACAGCATGCCTCTCCAAACATTATGTGGATTTGTAATATAAACCTCGGAAAATGCTACTTGCAAGCATATTAAGCTGCTTCACCTTGATTGCATCTGCAAGGTGATCGAAAGACCCCTGATAATAGTCTCAAACTGTCAAAACATGGCCAGCTCAGTTTGACGGTGTTAGAGGGAGTGCGATTGTGTTTGCAAACATGAAAGCGAAGAGAAAAAAGGAGGAGGTATGTACAGGAGAAAGAGAGAGCCATTTATCACAGCCAATCCACGAGCGCAGCCAGCATAATGAAGACAGATAGTGGTTCCAGCTGTCAACACAAGAAGCTTATTTCTGTATTAAGCAGTCCCACCATTAGGAACACACCGGCCACTTGTTAGGAGATTGATCTGGAGCATTTAGCGACTGGATGAACACCCTAATTAGGCTGAAGTGTGACACCAGGTCTCGATTTCACGTATTCTCTCCCAGTGGTGGGATGACCTTGTCATCAGAGGGAGGGGAGCAGAAATAGTCTTTTATCTCCTGCACGGTTTCAGGACAAACTTAATATCAGCTCCTCTCTCACCTCTCTTCTACATCTCTGCTTTCATCCTTTTTCTACCTTTCAGAGCATCATTCTCGTGCAGAATAATGTTTAGGTCAAATGATTATTGTCAGAGCACCAAAGCCGTCACCTTTAAAATCCCAGCTGCTGTGAGCTGCTTCATTTAATGCATTCACTGTGAATTGCTCTGACTAAAAGGGAGATTTTATGAAGGGTCACAGTGCACGGCTTACAGGATGGTCTTTCTAATTTCTGAGTGTCCTTGGTGTCATGTGATACTGTATTGCTAGACATGAGGAAATGGTCTTTTGACTCGCCCCCCCTTTCACAGAGAGGTCGGAGGTCAGGGTCAGGTACACAATAGAGTCTCCAGAGATGGCAGGAATCATGGTCTCACTGCAGATAATGGCACTCGCGAGACACTTAATTTCTCATCGGCTGGAGGAGATGCACTGTGGTGACCCTCTGCTCAGAGCTCTCTGCAGAGGGGAAGCAGGGGAACGATTTTCACCACGTTTGGAAAAGAGTGTCTCGTGTCCAGATTTTGAGTCTTATGGCACGGCAGCATTTAGGCAGTACAGTTCTGGAGAAAACTCAGTTCATTTCAGTTCATATTCAGAATCAGGGGATCCATTTGCAGGGGTAAATCCATGCAAATCAGTCAGTGTCAATTCACACCAATTACTACCTTCTAAACAATTATTGTTTTAGGAAACTGATAGCCAGAAAATCCAAATCAGAGGAAGCTATCCCAGCCTATTAGTGGTTTTGCACCATCCACTTTTGTATAACCCTGCTCTGCCAGATCTTAAACTGCTTTACAAAAAAAGGAACTGTTTCAGTTAGAAGACTGTTTTAACTTATTCCAAGCCTCACACCCCCATGCCAAGTGTCAGCTGAGTGGTGTAAAACATGCTGCAGCTGGACTGAAGCAGTGGAAACCTGTTCCTTGGAGTGATGAATCACACTTCACTATGTGACGGGCAGTCTGATGGACGAATCAGGGTTTGGTGGATGCCAGGAAAGCGCTGCCTTCAGGGATGCATCGTGCTTACTCTACTGGGGGCGTTTTTCTGGGTTAGGGATAGACTCCAGTGAAGGGTCTTCTTAATCCTAGTAAATACGAAAAAAAAAAACCTTCTCCTTTTCCTCTTTGCATTGCATTGTGGGAGAATTGTATCCATCAACAGCAGGCTCAGAAGTAGCGTCTATTTAGACTATTTTCCAGTGTGAATGCACTTTATACCAAAAAGCTGTTTACAGTCACTATGTCGCACGGACGTGGGACACGCTGAGTGTGGCTAACAAACATTAGCATGTTCCTGTCTGCCACAATGCTAGCGGTCCACTCGCCATCTACATAATATGCAAACTAGCAAACTAGCCCTGGCCTCACTGTCACCAAGCTTCTAGCACCAGCTATTTTGACAAGGGTGCACAGATGAATTTTTGAATATATGAATATTTTAGATTTTGTTGAGTTCCCCTGTCATTCATTTCTCTGTGTGTATGTTTCAGACATTGCCCGGGTTTCTGTCTGTGCAGGTGTGTCCTGATTGTGGCTTCATTTCAGTTCAAACTCTCTGTGATCGTCATTGTGTTAATATAGGTCAGTATTTTGCTGTCTTTAGAGTGACATGACATGGAGTACTTTCAGAGTAGTAACACAATAACTGGACATTGCTGTCTAATAAGCTTTTTGTTATCTAATACGGTTCTACCTCTTCTCCATCTTCCTCCTACTCTCCTCTCCCACCGGTTAAATGCATCATCTCATCCTCGCAGACTATCAGCTTTCTCCTTCAGGATGTTGGAAGCAGAGGGCGATGATTATTCTCTTCCAGTCCCTCCCTCCACCCCTTCATTTTCCTCCTCACCTTGTAGCTTGCTCTCATCTTTCTCAACTTTCTCTTCCTTCCTTTTCAAACATTTTTTTCAGTCCTAACATCTAACATTCTTTTCTGTCAACTAAGTGCTGTATTACCAGAATCTCTCTCTCTCTCTCACACACACACACTCACACACACACACACACACAGATGTCTTTGTTGAACAGAAACAGAAAGAAGTAAGTCAACCCACTTTGTAGATAAGTAGCGCTGTTGATCCAAGCAAAGCCTCCCATCACTTGTACCCATTAAGATCAGATACAGCATTGATTTGCACAACGCATTTTAATATTTGATCGCCTAAGAAGATTATGTGGCGGGCAGCTTGCCAGGGTTTGTTTTGTTCTCTGTGTATGTGAATTTTTAGCCCTGAAAATTTGTAGTTGTTTTTTCTTTTTGTAATTTTCCAAAGTCTAGATGGAATGAAGCATGGTTTCTGACATAGATCAGAGAGACATGCTTTACAGGATAGAATAGTGAGAAACTGTGGAATGGCCCATCAGACAGTTAATATTATATTATGTTATACTGATGGTGAACTACTGTAGCTGACGAAATGATTGCTAGCACAACAGCCAGCCGGGAACAGGCTAGAATGAGTCAGTCACAGTCGCTTTCTTTTCCCGGGACTTGCCTTGCATAAAGGTGGATGGAACACAGTGAACAGGCGACAATAACTTCCTCCATTTGCACTTTCCTGCACTCTAATCCCTCAAACATCAGCACTGTTAAGATACTTCGCTATCGGTCGGTGGTGAAAAGTTCGTCAGAGTTCAGCGAAATAGGACGAAATAGGACGTGGCAGAAACGTCTTGCATGGATTGATCTGCCCCCACAAGAGGATCCTCTGGTTAGAGAAATGTAATTAAATGAATTATTTGCCCTGAAATGTAGCTGTTTTGAATGCTGACAGACTGACCTGTAAGAATAGCAGAATTAGAGCCATGGCTTCATTAGCATGCACTTTCACTTCTGCATTGGGTCTGCTTGGTTGCTTTATGAGCTGCAGTTCGCCCAGTTCTTGGTTACAGTCGGGGGTTTTTTATAGGATGGAGGCGGAGGTTTTCCTGTCTGTTGTTGTGAGTCATGTAATATAAAGTGAATCAAATATTCAGAAATGCAGTGTTGTTGTCGGCCTCCCTAAATATCAAACAAAAACACATTATGTGTGCATCCAGTTATATGAATGTAATATTTTATTCTGGTGCATTGCCTTCGTTGTTATTCATGATCTCTTTCTCCCATTAGCTTAGCTGGACAACATGAAATACCATGCTAGTTTCCCAACCAGATTTATTTTAACTGCAACATAACAACGCTGGAAATATGGGACACCGAACAAGTCATCCTGAGTGATGTCAGAAATTTCCTGTGAATGCTTTTGGGCTACTCTGTCTTTTTCTTTTCCTGACATAACACAGTGCCAATCCAATAAAGCCATCTTGGGCTTCTTGCTCAATGTCATTACGTTTAATGCAATATGAATGGAGTCTCTTGTGCAACCATTACTCCTTTCAATGGAGGGAGATGCTCTCTTACTCACTGCTAAAACGCTATCGCAACATCCAAAAAGGCTATTAGATCTGATGATGTTGGAGCTATTTTTAGTGACAAATGCCTCCCTGAGTTTTCCAGGAATGAGGTAGAAAATGCACTCCCAGGTCCATTTCCCAGTGCTTTAAGGCCTGGGGGGAGGAGGAGGAGGAGTGGGCGGTGGGTGCAGGTGTGTTTATTCTTGAGGAACATGTATACACACACACAAACACAGACACACACTGAAAGGTCATTTCCATGCATGCTCAATGGGCTCTAATGGCCCGAGGGCTGGAGTCACAGCTACACACATACTGTTAGTTCATTAATCACAGGAACAAGGACTCAGCCACCATCCGCATGCTTACATCTCGCTTTCACATACACACATGCACACATAGACACACACATACACATTACTCACTAAGCAGGCACAAGGGCACCACAATTGGACGTGTTATTTAAACCCCCCACTGAAGAAATTGTTATTGTGGCCTTGCTGAGGGCTTTACTCCACACTTCTATTATCACACTTACCGAGCACGAGCAGGAAAGGCCACTTTTTTCTTGGGAAGTTGTTAAAGGAAATGTGTTCGAGGTTTTCCTGTTGCTGAAGGAAGGAATACTGCTGATTTAAAGAGGAGGAAGTGGTTTCACAATGCAATCATTTCTAAACAATTAGAATAGAAAATAGCGATTGAGGGATTTCAAAAAGTCTGATCAAAAAGCACACTGAGAGAGTTTGTGTGTGTTCATTGGTGGGTGGTGTAAGGCTGGATGTTGGACAGGAAGGTTTGCAAAGTAGAGAGTTGTTGGATCAAAAATCTGGCTGGTAGCTTTATAGGCAAACTGTCTACCTCAGTATTGATGATAAGAGTGCTCTTGAGCAAGGCACTGAGCACCAGATTGCTTCAGTAGAGCTGTGTGAAGTAGCATACAGAGGAGCATACATGTATTCCAGGACACCCTCAGCTGCCAGTTTGTTAGGTGCAGCTGTACAGTGTAATGTTGGCCCATATGATAGCTCTGCAAAAATATCCTACCAGTGAGAAGAACAACATGTCACACGTCAGCCAGAAACATACATGCAAAAACAAATAATGCAGCCCAGGATAAGCCAATAGCTAATAAACCTCAAAACTGATGGAAACCCAAAGTGTTCAGAATTGAGTAAATATACAAGATAACACATGAATAATCATATTAATGAATATAGACAAAATATAGAACAAATCATGAAACTGTGATTGTAATCCAATAATTTATTACTACTTGGCCCACTATAATGACTTGTTATTACATCCCCCTCCTTTTCACAGCAACAGAGGTTATTGCCCGCCATTTTTATTTTCATTCCAGCAGTTTTTATTTCGAAACGGCCTCTTTCCAAAATCTGTTTTTATTTCACAACACTATTTTTTCCAGTGACTATTATGTAACAATGCCACCTTTCAACGCAACATCTTTGTCAGTCAAGACAAGCAGGCCACAGCCAGTTGTGTGATTGGATTTCCTCTCATTTAGACCCAAGTAACAGTTAGTCACGTAGCTGTGCCTGCCCAGTTCGCTTCGAGTTTTCAAATGTTTTTGGATTATTTCAAAATTATTTCATCATGTCTCATGTATTTAAACGCTGTGAGGTTTTTGGCTCTCCATAGAACATAGCAGTTTCAATAAAAACTGAATGTTACAACCCTCATAAAAGCAGGTCTTCTTGCAGTGCTGTTGTATTGGACTGGAATAGACGTGGTGGCGATGATTGAGCCAAAGGGAAGTGGCATGCAGATGTCTGTTTCTGTGCAGACAACACATTGCTGCATTTAATAGTATGGTTTTAGCATAGAGAAACTGTAGTTGACTTTCTATTTCAGTCCATTAGGCAGGTACACAGGACTGTATAATTTACTCCCATCTTAAACTTCCCTAAAAATACACTGCATATGTTTTTGAGCTCAGCCACTACACTTTTTTTGATAAGATTAGAATTTCATCACATTGAACTTGAATGTAAGCAAATATATACACAAGAAAAAATCTTATTGGCTGGCACCCAGGTCCTTTTCCTCAGGTCATGATGAATGCTGAGCCTCTGACACTCTGAGTGGGAGCACTAATGAGGAGACTGGGAAAGCACTCATGCACACACATGCAAGCACGGCGCACAGGCGCACCTGCATAATATATAAAAACGGAAAAACAAGCGCACATATACACACATTTGGACGCACACTTACACAGAGACATCCAGCTCTGCAGATGTAGATCCATCGATCCGGTTATAAATATGGCTTGTGAAACCCCTCGGCGCTACTGCTGAGTTATTATAAGAAACTAATGTGGTCGATGCAGACTGGGAAATGAGGTGGGAGAGAGACGCTCTGTTGTTGCTCCCTGTACATGTGTGAATGAGTGTGTGTGTCGGTGTGCGGGTCACTCGCGGAAACTCGAGCCCACTCCGGATGACCCCTGGGATTGAGAAAACATCTTTCACTGAGACACAGGCCTGACACACATCCTCTGTGTGCCTCAAATAACATGAAAATGTTTGTGTGCATAATGTCCGGTTGGATCCCTGGTGGCCTTTACAGAATTACCAGCTATTCCTGAAGTGAAGGGGATTGATTACATCCCATCCTGGGCTCCATTTGTGTGTGTTTGTGTGCGATCCCCCTCATTGCCCTACTGCTCCACATCTTTAAATTAACCCTGAAATCCAGCAAATGATGCTGTTTCTTGATAACTGACTTGGAACAGTAAGTCGTCACTGAATCAAGTGACATCACCTGACAACATTCATCAGACTTTGCACAGCTCCCTCTAGAGCCATTAAAGGCATTATAAGACCTTTTCCACTACTAAAGACCTGTAATGACACTTTGATGAGCAAAATCACTGGAGTTCCCCTTTAATACATACATACATACATTATGGGTGGGTGAAAAAATCAATTCACATAAGAATCTCAGTTCTTATCTCCCAGGATTCAGAATCGACTCACAAATATCAAAACTGAATGTTGCTAAATGTTTCTTAATAGGCTGATATTGATGGGATGCACACATTAGAGTTACCTTGTAAGTCATGCAAGCATTTTTTTTTATTTAGTGGCTAAATAATTACCTTTGCAAGATGAAGGTGAAGTATATTGTAAACTTTCTACACCGTCACTCAGAGACTCCGCGATCAGCAGTAATAACAGAGAGGCTGAGTACTCCCCCTCACTTTGTTATTGACGTAGAGGCTGGAGACTTTCAGATGAATACAGTAATTAATGCTTTATGTTAATTGTAAGGTATGTTTCACGTTGTATTTCGGTGGAATGAGGACACCACTGCGAGAATCGATTCTGAATCAATCGGACGCCCTGTTCCGATCCACTGTGAGATTCCCAAAGATTCACACCCTTACAGAACATAGAAACTTTAATTACTTATGCCTGGATATATTTAACCACATACGAGGCCGTGAACATTTCATTTCTTGTATTGTGCTAAGAAGTTGCAGTAAGTCATTTGAGTAGAAATAGGCTGCTGTGGACAGATTGTCTTTACTTTGTTCGTCAGAGAGGTTTTAAGCAGGATTTTTTCACGTCCCACAGCACCAGTGATGGTAATATCTGTGTGTGGGTTTGTTTGGGTTCCTGATCGATATTAAGGACTCATTACTCTACCTAATGCTGTTATTTTTGGTAGGCTGTGTCACAGCACAAATGATATCCTAGCCATAAAAACATGACTTATGGGTGTGCTTGCATTATGACCCATTTACCTGATCACTACACTTTTTAATGTATGACTTTTTATGTACGATGCAACTCCATTATGCAGATCAACCACAGGCCGCCACAGTATGAGCCTGCGGGTGACAATGAAAAGATTTTAATAACACTTAAAATTGACTTTCGGCAGATTCCCTGACCAGAAGTACATAGACACACACAGTCATGACATCACACAGAGTCAGAGACAGCGGCAGTCCCGAAGCTCTGTCTCCGGGCTAATGGTTTGTGGCACTCTTGCCCGCTCCAATCCCTGCTCAATCACCAACTGGTATAACTCTCCCTGCAGGTGGCTGGAAATGAGGGCAGCAGTTGATTAGAGCAGAGGAGAGCGCTGTGAAAGTCAGCCGGCTGCTCGGGGACAAGAATAGCTGCTTCAGTGCATCTGTCAGACCACAGGTTACTGTGACTCTCTGATGTCTTCAGTGCATCCATCAGCACTTCAAGACAAATTAAAGCATCTAATGTTTGGCCTTGTTTCTACACTTTAACAAGTGTAATAGTCTGGAAATGCACAAATGTATTACAGTGCGTATATTTTGTCTCTTAAGATGTCCCTGTCCTTATATGTCTTTGCTCAAGGTCACTAACCACTGACATTGTCACTGTGGAAGGAGTCAAGACCGTGACTTTCTGGAAATAAAGTCTAATAGAGATTTAAAAGTCAGTGAACCAGGATGACGCTTTGCTCTCTCTGAAGCAATTTACTTGGATATCTAATGGATCACAGCTGATTTGCTGATGATCCTTCCACTTTATCTCATTACCTCCATCTTGTTAAAGCATGGGCCATTAGTATGACTGTGACACTTATGTTGTGTCGGCTCTGTACTCCACATATTGGATTTGAAAAGAAGCCATAAATACTCATTTAAAATGAGTTTCAGCTCTGATGAAATTTACATCCACATCAGATGAACCATGTAGGAACTGCAGCCCTTTTTATATGCTGTGCCCAACTTTTAGGGACTAAACTTAACAGCTAGTGGTTGTTTTCATTATTGATTAGTTGTCTGATTCTGTTCTTGAGTTGAGTGACCTCAAAGCAAATAAAACGTAAAAAATATTGTGAAAAAGTCAGTTCTCAGAGCCCAGGGTGTCATCTTTAAATTGCTTGTTTTGTGTAGACCAGCAGTTGAAAACTGAAAGGTATTGAGTTTACAGTGATATAGACCCAAACGGCAGCATATCCTTGCATTTGAGAAGCTGGAAGCTGAGAGTGTTTAATGCTTGAGAAATGAAATGATTTGGGATTATCAAAGTAGCGGATGATTAACTTTTCTGCAGATCAACTCATCAGTTGAGTGACTAAATGTTGACAGTCTACCAGCCCGACATCAGCACACACTTGGTGTCTTCCTGGTAATGCCGTAACAGGCCTGTACTGCAGTCATTTTTATTCCCTGCTGGTTTTGGGGGCTTTTTGCATTTTTCAGTCTGCTCTTTAGCAAGTGAACCACTTGTTCTGTACAACTGACGTTAGAAAACTGTCTTGGCCAGTAAAAAAAAAATCCACTGTTTTAGGGCTCTTTGAATTGTGTATAAAAAGTCCCCCACCAAAAAAGCCACATGAAAAACTGTTAAAATCAAATATTTGGAAGATAACATTCAAAAACTACACTTTGCTGAGGTGGAAAAGTTTATCAAAAAAGCCAAACTTACTCCATACATGACTCGTTTTCATCACAGTCTGCCTCCACATAATATGGCTAAACTAAATATGACTCGGAATTCAGCTTTTAATGGGACTGGTCCTTTAGAGATCTCTCCGCCCCTTCCCTATCACACATGCACACTACATACAAACACACATAACATACACAGAGTTTTAATCTAACACAGCCAGTGCCCCATGGTGAGGCCAAAATGCCCCTACTATGAAGTTGTGGATTTAAAACTACATGTGATGCAGCAAATAAACAAACTCATGTTTCCCAGTATCTCCCGCATCATGCTGGAAATCAATAGTGCAAGATGTCACCCACTCCATTAGCATTAACAGCTTGCGCACTAGCTAACAATTAACAATGATTATGTTGTGTGACAAGCACAAGCTGCTAAACACTGTACGGTTTAAGTATTAATTCATTCAGCATTACAGTCACGTTGATAACATTATGCGTCCTGCATTAAAGTTATAAAGGACACTGTCAACTCACTATTGACGCATTCAGGGGATGCACCCGATTTGTTTCCCTAATGCTACACAGTTAATTAATAATAATAAGAAACTTACTTACATAGAAAAGACAGAACAGACATAAAAACAGATAAAAATAAATGGCGAACAAGATGAAGAATAAATCCCACTTGATAATGATAATAAGGATGAAAATAGAAATAAAGACAATGCATAAAGTCAATGAATGAAATAATAATATATAGGTAAAAATAGATTACATAGAATGCATAAATTTAAGCAAAATACAACATTTTAAAAGAAGTGCAGCAGTGCATCAGCGCAAAAGTTCCAAGTGTGTATCAGGAAGTCAGAGCGAGTTAGGTAAGGCTAATAAATAGATAGATACATACATACAGACATACATACAGACATACATACAGACATACATACTTTAGTCATCTCCAAAGAGAAATTTGCTGTTCCAGCTGCTCAAAACCACCCAACCAAACCAAAATCACCCAAGGGTATGCAAAATAAGAACAAGAACTACTTTAAAGTAATGAGCAACTTACAAGTGATGAACAACTTTCAAGTACAGATCAACCTTCAAGTAAGAGGCAAAAATACAATAAATAAACATCTTAACATCTGGATATACAGGATAAACATCTGAACTAAACATTCGAGCAGTTAAATATGTGCATAGTAGTGCAGTTGTGCAAAAATAACAGTGTGCAATAGTCGGTTTGTCCACACTTGGGTCCACCATTTTGATGTGTGTGTGATGGAGTCCAGCATATGGATGTGTGTGTCCACGTGTGGTCTAGGTGTGTAGTGGGTTCGGAGTTGTTGTGTTGGTTAATGTTTTTGTCGCCCTCCCCGAGAGGTGTTAAAGAGCCGTACGGCGTGGGGGAGGAATGATCTCTTCAGTCTGTCCATAGAGCAGGACAGTGACAGCAGTTTGTCACTGAAGCTGCTCCTCTGCCTGGAGATGGTGCTGTGCAGTGGGTGATCAGGATTGTCTATTATGGACAGGAGCTTGTTCAGTGACCGTCGCTCTGCCACAGATGTCAAACTGTCCAGCTCTGTGCCAACGACGGAGCCTGCCTTCCTCACCAGTTTGTCCAGGTGTGCTGCGTCCTTCTTCTTTAAGCTGCTCCCCCAGCACACTACTGCGTACAGGAGGGCACCCGCTACCACAGACTGGTAGAAGATCTGCAGCAGCTTTTTGCAGATGTTAAAAGACAACAGCCTTCTGAGGAAGTACAGGCAGCTCTGTCCTTTCCTGCACAGAGCGTCAGTGTTAGCAGTCCAATCCAGTTTCTCGTCCAGCTGCACTACCAGGTATTTGTAGGTGTGAACCACCTCCACGCAGTCCCCTTTGATGATGACCTGTTCTGGACACGGCCTGGGTCTCCTAAAGTCCACCACCATCTCCCTGGTCTTGGTGGTGTTGAGGAGCGGGTGGTTGGAGTCACACCATGTGATGAAGTCCTGAATCAGTTTCCTGTACTCATCCTCTTGTCCACTCCTGATACAGCCCACTATGGCTGTGTCGTCCGCGAACTTCTGTACATGACAGAGCTCCGAGTTGTACTGAAAGTCGGACGTGTACAGGGTGAACAGGACCGGAGAGAGCACAGTTCCCTGCGGTGCTCCTGTGCTGCTGGCCACAGTGTTGGGCCTGCAGTCCCCCAGCTTCACATACTGAGGTCTGCCAGTCAGGTAGTCGTGGGACTTGAATCTTAGATCTGAGTCTACGATAACATCAAGACTTGTATCCTCAGATGTAATCCAGGTAGTTAATTTCTCTGATTATTAAACAGCATTTCTCTTTTTGTTTTAGAGCAGAGTTGTAGGTTTTGGGTTTTGTCCTCATTTAACTTCAAGAAATTATGGCTCATCCATTTATTTGTTGCCAAACAACAGTTAGTAATGGTTTATAGCTGCAGCAGCATTTGGTTCAGCACAGATGTACAGTTGTGTTTCATCTGCGTAACCATGGAAACACACATTGTGCTCTCTGATGTCACCAAGTAGCAGCATGTACAGTGAGGACAGTAACGGGCCGAGGCAGCTGCCGGCAGCAGATGTCATGTGTTCAGACACATGATCTCCAAGACTGATGGAAGACTTTCTCCTGTTGATGTTTGTTTTAAACCAGTTTAACACACGGTCAGAAAAACAAACCAGCTGTTCAAGACTGATTAAGACATCATGGTCAATCATATCAAATGCTAAAAGAACTTTATTTTCATCAGAATTTAGTCTGAGGTCAGTGATTATTTTAGCAGTTTCAGTGCTGTGTTTCTAAAGCCTGACTGAAAGTCCTCCAGGATGTTACTTTCTTTACTTTGCACTGAAACTTATCTTTTCCAGTATCTTACGGATGAATGGAAGGTTGGATATCAGCCTATAGTCACTGAGTGCATAGCTAGTCAGTAGTAGAGAATAATGTTCCTAGCCTTCTCTGTAATAATCTTGGAAAAGTAATCCTTTCTTGCCAGGCATACTGCTTTCTCATGGACAGTCATGGCTTCTTTGTATATATTACAGTGAATTGTGAGCCCAGTTTCCTCCATTCTCTTTCAGCTGCTGTTCAAATTCTCTTACTTTCATTAACAGCATTTAAAGCAGATGACATGGTATTGTTGAAATGGTCATCAATGTGCTGTGTGTCTCAAATGACCTCATGATATTACAAAACTTCAGCCTTGTCATCTGGGATTTATTTTTTTTTAGCAGAATTCCCTTTTAGTCTTTGTTCAGATTAATTTGGCATCAAAAACACACAGAAATATATAATAAATAGGTAATACTGAGACATGTTGTTATTAGTCCAGAATGTTACCGTGCTGATGAGTGGTTTCGATTGTAATGTTTGTTATGGAAGTTCAAAGCTGTCCTGTAAATTCACAAGCTCCATAGTTTTGGGGTCATTCTTTTTGTTGAAGTGGGTATTCAAGTCTCCATTCAGGATTAACACAAGCACACAAACACACACACACACACACAAACCTCTATCAACGTGGCTACACCAGCAGTGCTGTTTACCCAGGTCTAAACTAAAAACATAAAATGCAAATTCCTTTCAATTATCAGATCATTAACCAAAAACGATTCATTAGTCAATGATGTGGCATTAAAAAGAGCTCATTTCAGCAGTAGGGATTCTGTGATAGGAGAGGAGACTGACTGTGGCCGAACACTGACAAATTTGAGATTACTAAGACAGGTACCAGATGGTCTGTGATTGCTGCGATGTGTTTGATCGTGCCACCGGCTGTTTAAAACCACCAGTATGTTTAAGGAAGCAGCATGGTGTCTGTCTCATTTCTGATGGACACCTGAGTGATGATGTCTGTGGTTATTGTTGTTTAATAGTCCATCAATTTGACCAATGGCCACTTTAACTTACTCCTCGACTGGAGGTTGCTGTGGAGGTTGGGTCCCTCGAGAATGCGAGTTGAGCAGTGATGTTTGTAGCCCATCAGGCCTAAAGCGTTCTTTCGTTCCAAAAGGTCGTGAAATTATCAGTAAACTTTATTCCACGGGGGAGGTATCTCCGATGTCAGCTGTGTCATATCAGCTAACTGTACTCAGTTTCTAGCGGCAGCATGCAGTCAACGGTTACCCTTTCTGTGCGTGTTCTTAATATAATTGTTGATTGCATACTGTTTTGTCTTCGGAATATGTAATTATCATTTATTGTTATTGCACCGTTGGTTTTGACCTTGATGCCCTACATTTTGGCCACGATGCCCCGATAAATTTGTATTCGTCAAAGGCTAAAGCGGCCCTAAAAATGATTTAATTCCAGGCCTGTAATACAGCCTATTACATTTTCCTGACTCTGATACTGAATCGGTCATATGTGCTTATTGTGAACATTTTGCTTTTTGCCAGTTTTGTTGTCTCTAATGACATAAATGAGTATTAAAAAAAAATGAAATAAGAGCTGAATGTAATTTTCTGAAGGCCTGAACACCACTACTTATTAACTTTATATGAAAATCTCAATGTTTTGGTTGAGAGACGGAGGAGTGACAGGACAGATGATGTGGGGAGGAACAGGGGGGCGGGACAATGTTCCCTGGCCTGACCTGAACACAGGACGTAATCATCAATGTGCAGTAATATGTAGTGTTGCAAGCACCCTGTTTCCATCTGACCCTGATGTGACAAAAGGTTCAGGGGCATGTGGGTAAAAGGTATGATTGGATGTGTAAACAAAATGCCAGTAGAGGAAGGGGAAGTTGATATGAAAGAGTGCAGAGTGGTAAAAGGTTTCAGGAAGTGAGGTTTGCTCCTCACTGATTTCCCAGCTCATGTTCCAGACTGATTAAGATGGTGGAGGAAGGACGTGTTTTAATCATAGTTTTCAAAAAGTCATCAGAAACAGTCTGTGCACTCTCATTTGAAGCAGTTTCAGTGCATTTGAAACTTTTTTGATCTCATCTCACCCTGGTTAGCATACAGTACACAAGCACTGGGTGCATTTGGACCTTCTGCCGGTTACATAACCCATGTCACTTAGTCAGCTGCAGCAGCAGTCTTCTGACTCCTGCTGCTCACTTCCAGCATCAGACTTAAACACAAGAACAGATGAAGAAGACATGAAATCATGAGTGTTACTGGAGCGTTAGATAGCAGCCATTTGGAACACATAATGCCTTTACAAAGTTATCAGTCATAGGTGGTCATGCTGAACCTTCGGTGATTATTTTACTTTTTAAAATGTCTATCTGGTGTTTGAACTCCTCATCCACACCTCTGAAGCCATAGTTTGGGACTGACAAATGGCTGCATGGGTAGCGTAGTCTGGACAGGAGGTGCGTGCTGGCAGAAGGAAGGAGACGTGTCATCTCTCCCTCTGCTCCACCCGCCCTGCTGTGAACTGACTCAGCCCGGACACACTGAACCCAGCAGGACTGCTGTCACTGGTGAAATGACTACCGCCGGCTCACCCCAGCGCTCCCAGCTATTTATCAAAGGGGCTGTACTTTTTCAGCTAAATTTGAAGTATACTTAATTGATCCCTGGAGGAGAATTCTCTTTTGCTTGCCCCCTTTTCTAGTCAGATGTCATGGCTGGCTGCAGATCAGTATGTCTGAAATCGTTTGAGTTTTGAGTTTCCCTTTTAATACCTTGCTATCAGAAATAACCAACCTAATCACCTTTTACGGTGACATTGAACAAATGTAGATGTTATGAAAAGTAATGTTTATAACCACATTATTGGCTAGTGCTAGAGGTGATATAAGGACATGAACATAAAAAGATTCATACTTCAAACTGACTCTGAGAAACTTCATGCATGCATTTTGAATAGATTACATTACTGCAATGCTCCTATCAAAACATTCAATAGGAAGACTTTTACAGAATTTAGCCGCCAAAGTTCATATTGGGAGAAGAGAACATCATCTCATTACTCCAGTAATCAAATCCCTTCATTGGCTTTCCCTTCCACAGAGAATTCACTAAAAAATCCTCCTATTGTTTTTTAAAGCACTACATGGTTTAGCTCCCCAGTATGTTACTGACCTGCTCACTGACTGTACCCCCAAACCTCTCAGGTCTTCAAACCCAGGATAAGATCTGGAGCTGCTAAAGGTGCTTTGAGTTACCGTGGACCTGCCCTCTGGAATGCTTTTTCAAATGAGCTGCGATCTATAAAAACTGTATCTGCATTTAACGATGCACTCAAAACTGGGCATTTTCCCAGTCATATGAAGTGTGTGTGTAGGCATTATGGGTATGTGTAAATATACACTCACCGGCCACTTTATTAGGTACACCTTACTAGTACCGGGTTGGACCCGCTTAATTCTTTGTGGCATAGATTCAACAAGGTACTGGAAACATTCTTCAGAGAGTTTGGTCCATATTGACATGATAGCATCACGCAGTGAGTAGAGGAAGGGGTAGCCAACAATACAAAGCAAAGCAATCACTGTGATTGCTGTCTGCTAGCCAAGAGCTCTGCAAGGCAGGTGTGGCCACCTAGCTAACTGTAACCTAAGCTAAACTGGATTTTACGCAATGGAAACTCTGTATGGAATCTGTCTCACCTTCATAGAATAGCAACTAATTACTACAAAGGTTGTTTGATTTGACTATACAATGAAGAATTGTCATGCAAAGTTTATATTAAGTTCATTCTAATGTTTAGTAACATAAATGTCCTTCTTCTGCCTTAGTAATTATTAATGCTAACAAATAATAATCAGGTTGGGAACCGGTATGTTTATGCATATTTTGCCTTGGTGTACTAAGGGTTGCTTGAAAAAATGATCAGTGTGTTTTGACTGGAGCTGAACTTATACCTTAAAAACACTCACAGATCAGGAGATCTGTGAGTTAAGTTAGATTCCCAGGATAGAAAATGTCATGTTTTCAATTTTCAGGAAAAATATGAATCCCTAATATATGAAACTAAACAAATGTATCCCATTTGTCTGCTGATCATGGCTACCATATCCCCCGTCATGTCGCAGAGCAGGATGCATTTTCTGCCTCCGTCATTATTTATGACAGATGAAGTCCGGTTACAGACTTGAATAATGCTCATTTCTGCCTGAGCTCCTCGTGGCCACCACAGAAGATAAATAAATCCTTCAACTGCACTGAAGCTAAGCATGATTTACCGACAGCTACCAGAAAAACCGTTGTATGTTTTGGGATGTTTATTTTCCCTCACAAACGATCTTTGGCCGGCACCAGCTTTCACAGAAGGCAGTAACCATGTAGCCATGACAGAAGCAGTAATGAGCTGCAGCGATGATTGAAATCTGCTTGACTCTTCTTGTCAGCAGTGATCTGCTCAGGTAAACGCAGCAGGAGGGCAGTTTTTTCTCCTGTGTTTCTCAACGTCTCTTTTCTCTCTGATCCTTCGGCGTACTTCACATCTAAACAAGCCTTGTGTTACTCACGTGCTGATTGGTAATTGAGGGGACAGAGGTTGACTGCGCTCATTTCCTCTCTCTGACAGCGAGTGGCTGCCGCTGTCAGTGTCATCCAAGTGAACATGTCCTTTGAGGTTTTTTTTATCCTTCAGCTCCAACAGATGAGTAATGAAAGGAATGCATTCCATCAAGCCATGTCACATGTAATTACATTATAAAACATTCACTGTCATAATGTTGATGAACATATTTTGTAATTTATGTTTCTGTTGGAGCATTAGCTTTGCATGTCTCCAGTGTGAAGAACGCAGCTAAAAGATAGGTGCTCTGTCATGATGGTGACTTGAAATGCTGCTCGACTTTCCAACTTGCATCCAGTTGTTTGTCGTCACCACAGACACTGGCTTTTTTCGTTGTCTAAAGTGTAGCCTGATGTGTGTGACAGCCAGAGTGGCTCCCGCTACATCTTACAGCTCAACAGTCTGTACTTTAATTGCATCCTGAATGCTTACGGTGCTTTGAAAAGGTCACCTGTTCTCAGGAAATGACATGATGATGAATGGCAACAAAGCCGGCACAGAGCACACTTTTAAAAAGAGTTTGTTTCCTGTGGCCTTGATGGGTATAATGGAGTTGTTTTGTAAAGGTGGTGCGAGGCAAAGAGGCAACAGGCAGGCAGCTGCAGCTTGGATCAACCTCTGGAGAGAGTTGGTCCCCACAGGAGGCTGGAGCTCCTCCTACAGGTCAATGTGGTTAATGTTAGGATATGAGTCGAGTTTTACACACGCACACACACACACACACACACTTTTAAATGTACTCTCTGAGGTGTCTTCCTCATACATATGAATCTCTCTATGCCACTTGAATTTAATATGCCTGACTATCTTGAATGTAAATGAACAGCTTTGCTAAAGCCTCTAAATGCAATTCAACCCCCCACCCCCACCCCTCCATGCAAGCTCTGATTTCAGATGGTACACCTCCATCACTGGAGGTCCCTCACTAACACCATTACACCATTCAGATACCACTTGATATCATCGGGATGAGTGCTGCGTCTCTCGGCATTCAAACGCTCTTATCTGATTATACCCAATCAGCCAACCAGCTCTGCTATCACGCTGCAATCCAAGCTCATCCTGATACGGGAAGCTGAAATGTGGCGTCTTTGATCAAGTTCTGTTCAGTTTGGCCTCTGTAGGATGTGCGATGTGACGAACAATGAGCAAGTGATAATTTTATTCCACAAATCCCGATTAATAATTAGGATTACAGCATCTTGCATTATTTAGATGATAATCACTCAGCTGTAGCATTTAAACGCCAAGGATCTTAAATGACTTTATACCTGCAAGAGTCATACATACAGCCTACACGATGGGAACAATCAGCAATTCCAAATTGGCATGGTAGTGTTGTTGTATGATTTCTATAGGTTGGACATGGGGACTCGTAAAAGCAGGTTTGTTTTTGCTATTAATTGTACACTGTAAATTCCCAAATCTAAAATAGCCAAATAGCCGTGGCCAGCATGAACAAATAACAGCTGATTGCCAGGTAAAATCATTGAGAGGTGCAATTACTGCACTACTAGGGCTCACATGACAATTTTATCTGTACAAAGACATCCATGCCCCAATCTGCTGCTCTCATCTTCTATTTTGAACAGAAATACTGTTTTAATTCAGTCTTGAATTCCTGTCTTTCCAATCTACTTTTTGATTTTTGCAGCATGGTTAAGTTGCTGTCAGGGAACGTCCTCACTTCCTGTCGATGTTTCTAATTCACGTCCTTCTAGGAAGAGGTAGACTTAGGTAGAGTTTGGAAAGATGGCACGGCTGGACTGATTTCATCAATTTATCTTAAAGGAATTGAGCACACTTTTAACTATTTATTTTGATATTGTGACCAGCAGCTAGGCAACCGAGAAACATCTTTTGTTTTCTTTGTTACTGGTGAGGGAGAAAAATAATTGGTTTGACAAAGTTCAGCAAACATTCTGGGCCTGGGTTAAGGTCTGGTATGTGATCTCTGTTTGTTATTCGTCTTGTCTTGTTTGTGCCTATTTAGCCTTGAACTTAGTAGCTCATGCGTGCTTTACTTTTATAGACTGGCCACCAAGTTAAATGTTTGACTGTTGAAGTATGTACTTTCTGCTTCTCTGGGTTTGAACATTGATGGAAACATCTGGAATAATGCAGAAGTACACAACTCAACAAAATCTATAACATAGGTCATGTCGTTTTGAGACTTTTTAATACGGAAATGTTACATATTGTGTGTTTAAGTAGCGGACGTAGTAAATTGCTGTTTGTGAATTGCTGAGTGAATTAGTTCGCAGTGCTTTTAATGTGACACACCAGTGGAGGAAGTGTTGAGGTTCATCGATGGCAGCTCAACAGCAATCAAAAGCAACTGGAAATTTCTGTTAGGGAACAGAAACTCAAAGCAGAATGGGGAGTATGGCACGATGCACTGATGAAATTAGTGCTGTAAAAATGTATGTTATACTAAATGAGTCAAGACAGCAGTTTGTATTAGAAGTAAACAGTGTTTTTAAATGAGAACCAATCAGAAAACAGGGAGAATTCTTGCTAAAATATGCTAAAATATACTCCTGTCTCTCATATGAGTCTGGTACCTGCTTCTTTCTGCAGTCCAGATAAATAAAGGGGAATTTTTTGGTATTTTTAATTGACGGCCATCTCAGATAGGCATCCTTTCATTTCCTGCAGTCAGATTCACATCAAATCTTTGTCTTGTTGTTTTTCTTCAGGTTGAGTAGTTGGAAGTTTGGCGAGAAGCTGAGGTTAAATGATGGCCTCTCCTGTGATTCAAAGCCGTTTGACAGGAGGCAGCCTGTTTGGTAAAAGGCATGTTAGTTATGTAACAGAAGGGCTTTGGCGAGTGTGATAATGATTCAGACTGGTCTAACTGGGCGCTTTTCTGTTGCATAACTAGTTGACACCTCTGTGTCCCTTCCATCCACGCACATACAAACACTTTATTTAATGAACCGAAGGAGCACAAACAATGCACACGTCCTCCGTCTCCTACTCTGTTGTTTGAAGTTTCTCAAGCAGCTTTTTCACACTGCACACACACACAGGCAGTGGGGGTACAGGCACGAGCATCACGCTGACTTCACACTTCTAAAGTCACTGAAACTGGACAAGTATGATCTAAAGTAAGCAACAGGTGGCAGAGAAAACAAGCTGACAGCAGTGGAGCAACAGAAGCAGAATCAAACTCAGCGTCCTGTGTTTTTGTGTCTGTTAATTTGTTTACGTGCACTAAAAAAGCACGTCTGGGCCTGATTTGTGCAACAGCGTCATAACAGATGTTTGCACAACTGGTACTATATTGTGTCATATTTTATACCCTTCCTGCTCCCAACAGCCTGTATAATGTTCACACTTGAAGGTGCAAAACCTTGCAAAAGCTTCCTTGCGTACACACAAATGACTCTGCTTTTATAGCATTTGTGTTTTCAACTATTCCAGAGAGTTTTTAAGTTGAAATCGTCATTGTTCAAAAACATGAAAGGATGAGAAAAGGTTTACCGTCTATCAAAGCGCAATGTCTTTGAGTCAATGTGATCACTGCAAACAAAATGTCTTTCAGGTCTGCCAGCTCTTTAGTCACTTCTTAACTGAGTCAGATCCTTATTTTTGGGCTGCACAGAAGACGACGTCGCTCCCCACTTGAAATGTCGCACTTTCAAGTGCAAACCTTTTCTCTTAAATGAAAGAGAAAGTTTTTTTTATTATTATTTTTTTATTTCGACCTTAGTCTTATGAACTGTTCATAATTGTTTAGTTTTTCTACTGTTGGTCATGGATACATTTGTACATCCATCAAACAAACACACTGCAGCACATTCATATGTTATAGCAATATAGTTTATTGGTGAAATATAGTTTATTGGTGAAATTTTTTTCAATTTCACAGAGGTACAAAGTGATGAACACATGCAAATGTGTGGCAAGTTCATGGAAAAACATTCTTTTGAGTCAGTGTCATCTAAAAAAGAATTGAAGTCTGAAGTTGCTGAAATCTTTTCTCTTGTTGTCTTGATCCAAAGTTGAGGTCAACTGGGCCTGCTCAGTGTTTTTGTACACAACATGGAGCATGATGGGACGCTAACTGCTTGTATGGAAGCATTTGCATCCTTGGTCACTTTGTCTGTAGCACTGTGGCCTATATATTGTGCTTTTAGATGAGGCTGTTTTGCCACCCACAGTGAGTGTTCCTGTAAGAAACACCAAATGTGCATGACAGCATGGTTGAAGTTAATGTGAACTTGAAACTGGAGTTTGAAGACTGGGACTGGACTGGAGTTATTTCATTTTTGCAAGAGGAAAGTTGTTCATGTTTTGTGTCCTGATGTGTTCGGCTGTTTTCTAAATGTCAGTGCAGTACTACTGTATGAGGCCTCTCTGTTGTGCAGAGGTTGCTCTCTCCTTTAGTATTTGATGTTTCCTTGAATGATCACGTCTTTAACACGAAAACAATCTTATGTGGCTCCTAGCTGCCTGCTAGCTAGACATATCAAGCTGTTTTCTTTATGCACCACTTTGCAGACAGTTAATGTCAAACTGTACCTTTCAACGTGAAAATATTTAATTAATTGTATGTTAAAAAGAAAAATCTGTTTTGTTGTACTTGTATTGAGCCCGACTTAAAGGAGAAATACCATGTCCATGACATAAGGAATAGCGTGTTTCATTGTCATCAAAGCCAGTCGGTTCTCCTGCCTGTTTTTTAGTTGTCCATCATAGGAACATCTCCAATTACAACAACAGCTATACAGTAAGTCTTGTTTCTGTAAATCAGTTGGATCACAGAGACTCTCTTCCCTCAGTTCCTCTCTTATATGATGCTTTGTGACTCACACAAAATGAAGAAATATGTCATGAAAACCAGCAGGATGATCCCCCACACGGCCACGATCTGTCATTCTACTCAGAGATGTATGTCTGTATGTATTCTTACAGGCATCTCTTTTCCCCATAGTGTTGTTTGCTGTATGTTACATTCATCTAAACCCCACCAATACCAGCAGGAATTGCATCATTTAACATGATGAATATGGTTGTAATGCTTGGTCTACTCCTCACTTAGCATCTCTTAGTATATGCAGGCATGACAACTGGTGAGTTTAATTAAACCCTGCAAATCTGCAATACATATTTCCATGACTCCTTTGTCACCTGAGGAAACCTGACCAGATATAGTTGTGGTATGGAAAACACTACATCACACAATGACAAGCTTTGGAGATATAATGCATTTCCTATTTTAGTAAAATGCCAGAAACATGAATTGTAGGTGTAAAATAATCATTCTGACACCTCTTCTTTCCTGTTTTTCAGGCGCGCTACAAACAGAGCCTGGACCCCACTGTGGACGAGGTGAAGAAGCTCTGCACGTCGCTAAGACGTAACGCCAAGGAGGAGCGAGTCCTCTTCCACTACAATGGCCACGGGGTGCCACGGCCCACAGTCAACGGAGAGATCTGGGTCTTTAATAAGGTACCCACACACTCAAATGAGAAACCTGTTCTCACATTCACAGTAGCCATAGACTCCTGTGTCTTCACTGCAACAAGGCTCCAGGGAAGACTTGATTTTACAGAGGAAAGAACAGCCCATGTAAACACACACTGTCATTAGATTAGTGCAGTAAAGCTCCCAGCCTCAAAGAGTATGGACACTGCTGTCGTCCAGTTCTGTTCACATGAATAAACACCAGTTGTGACATGTCAGTTGCATTAATTGAACTGTGGAGCTCATTCAGAGATGTGAGGGTACAAGGCCGGTCAACAGAAGCCATCATCGTCATTTGAAAAGGACCTCATCGTACATGTTATTGCTTCACTTACTCAATGTGAAGCCATATAATAGGTTGGATCATGATACACACATAGTCACTGAAGGCCTAATAGTATCATATAAAGCACTGCAGGATGTACTCCATTCTTAAAGAGAGAAAATGAGCACAAAAGTAATTAGTCCAGACAATATCTATGCTCTGCCTTTCCCAGTGTCTCCCTCTAGGATGGATTATGTGACTTTATTAATGCAGATATTCTTATTGGATATGACTTTCATTACATACTCTTTACAACCTTGCAGAGTCATCCAGAGAGTGCTGTTATACTGTCAACTGTCCGATCCCATGTGCATCATGGCCTCCGTGTGTTTCCTGCATTATTGAAGCATGAACATGAACAGTACATTCAGGAACAGTAAATCAGGATGTGATGATATGTTGGCAGTGGGCAAAGTGAGCAAAACTGATAGAATTAAGTTCTCTTGACTGTCTCTCAGTACTCCAACAGTTCAAAGTAAAACGTTTAGCACCTAAGAGTTTTCTAGTTGTTGGTGTTGTGGAGACATTTGATGGTGGGAGTAGATAAAGACTTTTGTGTTGGTTCTTGCAGCCAGCAACAGAGAAATTGGTGCACGTTGCTTGTAATGGTACCTTCCACACTTGTGTGTTACCAAAGTTGCCGCTATTGTAAAGAAATTATTAGTTCCTGGGTGTAACTCCATTTCTATGGCTGCTTGCACAGCCACAGTAAAGCACAGTTTTTAATATGCTAAAGCTTCTTGCATGGTCATGAAAACGTTATAAAATCCACGTCGTGGCAATGCGTGACACACCACCTACCATCACTACACGCATACAAAGAAATAAGGGTGCCAAAACACCAAAGGCTGTTAAACTTTATGTGGAATTCTGATATTCAGTACAGTAATAAATAAATAATGTTGGGAAAAAAAAATAAGCCATACAGAAGAATTTAAATACCTGAGAGACAGGTGGAGTATAGCAACATCATTAATAAGTAATCACATGGCTTGATATAAAATTTTACACATAGCAACCCCACCAAGTCACAAATGTTTTTATAAGTTACTGTAATGTGACTGTGATGATTGAATGATAGTCGTAAAGAGATGTGCAGAGGTGGGAATGGAGATTGACAACAGCCCATGTACATGATTTTTGTCACTCAAGCAGTGATGGCTTGCTGAGTTTTCCACTTTTAGGAGATCATTTCAACTTTGGCACTTAAACTAAATTTGGTCTGACAATCTTGCAGGCGAAATTGTGGAAATGCAGGTAAACTTAGGGAGTACCTCAAAAGGGGCCTGGGCATCTAGAAAAGTGACCAAAAAGTACCAAATGACCTAACAACCAAACATGGAAGGGTTCTTCATAGCTTACCTGCATCAGGGCGGAGCCCAACCGTGATGCAGACTCACTGATTCTGAATCGGACCTAAAAATCTTAGTTGTTCTCCAGCTTGTCCTGTAAGTAAGCACCCACTCATAATGATGCACCGCTGCTGTCTGGGCTTAGCTGTTGCCTCCACATCCCCAGTGCACCCTCGGGTCTTATGTCCTCTCCTCTTCGCTGTTCTCCTTCCTTTTCCTCCACATATTCCTCCTTATACTTACTCCTTTTCCTATAAAATGAAGCTGCTGTGTCACTGGCTGCTGAAACAAGCCACCAGTGGGGATTCGCTGTTGAAGCTGTGTTGGGGGAAAGAGGTGTAGATCCAAATTTTCTATTAAATACAGGCCATAACGCCTTTATGGCACCATGGTTATTAGATTTATTACCTCTTTCTGTGTTCCCTTCATCCTCATTTTTCTGTCTCCCCCACTCTCCCTCGTTATAATTTTCTCTTTTCGACTGTTTCTTTCCCCCGCTGCTCCGCTCACACTCTTCATCAAACAGATGACGAGTTAATAATTAAACACAAATCTATAAAAGTGAGTTGTCAGCAATAACATGATGCACTATCTCTCTCATTCCCCACTGTGACACCTCCTTTCTCATCTCCCTGTTTCTCTTTCAGAACTACACCCAGTACATCCCGCTGTCCATCTACGACCTGCAGACGTGGATGGGGAGCCCATCCATTTTTGTCTATGACTGCTCCAACGCGGGGATCATTGTCAAGTCGTTTAAACAGTTCGCCCTGCAGAGAGAGCAGGAGCTGGAGGTGGGCACACTCATGGTTTATGGCGTGTCAACACACAGCAGCCGTGAATTAGGTGTAGGGCTGTCATACAAACACGCACAGTTTGTGTGCAGGCAAACGTGGCGAAATGAACTGCTGGTATTTATGAGTTATTAGTAGCAAAGTGGTGATCTGTCATATGCACACACACTCATAATGTATACTGTATTTACCAGGTGGACCGAAGTGGTGTCAGTGAGTGAGACTCATGATTCTCCTCTTTAATCCTCTCTCTGAAAAATCCAGGTCCTCAGTGCGGTGATCCAGCCAATCAAATGGGCATCTGGCTCTGAATCATGAGTTTAGTCCTGGGAGTACAACCAAACCCCCCCCCCCCCAAACACACACGCACACAAACACAGACACACACTCACTCATTCGCTCAGATAAACAGCGCTACCCAGCCCCAGTCCTCTCACCGCTTCATCTTTTTATTACGTTTTTTTCTCTCCCGGCTACGGCATGTTATGTGAATCCCTAATGAGATGGTGCTGTCATTCATCTCAATTATTCATGGAGAACTTTCAGCCAGACTGTAGATTAGCTGGAAAACGAGAGGGAGAGAGAGCGAGAACGGTACAGGATGAACAGTACGGAGCAGAGAGGCGGGAGGTAGAGCGGGAGCACAGAAGAGCTGCTGTGAACGCTGCGTTTCCCGTTGAAGTAAAGGTGAAGGCAGCAGCTAAACTGCTGAGTTGCCGCAGTGTTTGACAGAACTCATCACAAGTGTCTCTCCACCCTCTCCTTCCCTGCACGTTTCTGCTCAAGTTTATGGAGGTCATGGCAGGGCTGCACCGTCAGGGCTAAAGTCACCCTCCTAGTCGGCCAAATATCACAAAGATTTTTATATGTTTTGGTTGGTTTCAGGAACCAGAAGTAATTCTTTGTTTCTTTGCACCATACATTTTGAGTTTGTTCAGTGTAGTTATTGGACAGAATAGATCATCTACATTTTGACATTTATATGCTCCATATTTGACAAACAATAATTTCTTTTCATCTCTTGCTTTGTGGAGACAAACTGCTCAATAGTCATTGAAACCAGACAGTGGTTTCTCTTTATCAGGTGTGAAGCACCTCATGGATCTGGCTGTCTACTCTTTCACATGTAGTCGTACAGTTACTCTACGACCACTTGGCAGTGGAAGGAAAACAGCATGAAGTGTAGATGAGTTGATTGATGCCGCCTCCATGTAATGAAAAACTGCAGCAGAATTTCCTTTCTTTAACTCTAGGTGGCTCGCAGCAGCATGTCTGCACCTAAACTGCTACTGCTGTTACCTCTCCTGACTATAGGCGGGACAAGCTGGACTAGATCTGCAGGTCTAGATGTTCTGGTGTAAAACTGCTGGTACAACAACTCTGCTGTTGAAAGTCTTGTCTGGTTCTGTCCAGAGGTGGCAAAACACAATAAGGGCTGGGATCAAATGAATATACCTGGAACAATGTTTAGGAATCTCACCGCATACACCAAGTTCAGCATTAAAAAAACTAAGCTTTTGCTTTTGCTTTTGCTTTTGATTTTAATTACTGCACATTGACAGTGAACTGACCCTGCAACCTTTCTTGGCAAAAATGCGAGCGCGTTAGGCTTTCAGAGAAGAAGAAGTAGCGAGGAGGCCGGGGGACGGGAGGTCAGGGGAGCACAAACGGCCCGTTCTTGCAGCTAGTTCGTACAAGGGTTACCGAGTAATGGGCCACTTGGGGTTCTCCCAAGGCCACAGCCAGGATAAGGTTAAGCTGCAGCTTTCTGTTGTCAGTTGAGTGTAATTCTAGTCAAACCTTAGCTGTAAGGCCTTTGAGTAAAGCCTGTGAAGTGGCTATGGTTGACTAAAGCTAAGAGATGCTGTGTGGCTGATGCAACAATGTACAAACATTTGATCAGTCATTTTTAGAGCCAATATTTTACTTTTTCATAGCAGGACACGCTGCGCACTCCAAAGGTATTAGCTGCATCGTTGCTCAAAAAGTATTTATTTAAAGGAGGGCGCTTCAGGGTTTCAGAAGGGAATAAACTGAAGAAGTCCCCCTGTTAGTTGGGGAAGTTGCGTAAAATCCCAAAGCAATCTGACTTTTCCACCTGAGTGCTTAGCCTTCTCAATCACTCGCACAGGAAGCATTTAGTGGGGAGTGGTAATGGAAGATGAGGAGGGAGGCGATGACTCCCAGAGACCTTTTAATCATGCAGGAGATGATCCAAGCAGGGAGTCCCCCACGTCGCCCACACACTCCTGCATCCACTGTCGCGACACTCTGCGCATGCACATGGGCGGTCCTGAGAGGTATCGTGCAACGACGGCACACACACACACACACTTTGTCAGCCATTTTTAAATACGCACTGTTGACACATGCACGGTGCGCCCGTTTGACATGGCACAACAGGCCTGATCTCAGCAGGGACTGTATGATCTGAAGTGATGCAGTGGAAGACAAGAGCATGAAGAACGGCTGAAGGGAAGATATGAAAGGAGGAGGTGTTTCATCACTCCTCCACGGCACCATATCAGCCTCCTCCTGCAGTCGATCAGTCAGTCAGCGTGTCTGTGGGTGTGTGTGGGTGTCTGCTCTGAGTGCTCTATTATAGGGCCACCTGCTTCCTTTTAAATATCTCATCACTTCCTGCCTGCACTCAGCAAACATGCTCACTGCATTAGCTGCGGGGCAGAAGAGAGGTGTGTGTGTGTGCCCTGCAGCACGCACAGCTAGGACACACTGGACTGTGAGAGCTTGGTGTGTGTGCATCTGTGTGTGTGCCTATATGTATGTGTTTGTGTTGTGGGTTGGGAGTTTGTGTTGCCAGCATTTCCAGGATGCTCACTTTAGGCCTCCAATGGCTCCTTCTCACATTTTAATGAATAATTAATGCGCAACTATAAAATGCATTTCTTGACTAGAGTTGCATTTGGTGGCCCCGCGTGCACGCCCATGATTACGCCCTTCTGCTGTGATTAGTCTCAGAGGATTAGTCGTATAAATTAGTGTGACTTCTTAAAAACAGCGATTCTCAGAAATGAAATTGTACCCTGATATCCCCAGTGGAAGAGAGAGAAAAGGAAGCTGTCATGGTAATTTTCATGGTAATTTGTGAGATTACAATATGCTAATGTGATAATTACAGTGGATGCTTGGCATTAATCAGCCTCTGCTGGCAATGTTGTCGTATTTACCGTTCGGATTACTGCGGCACGCCATCACACGCTTACTCCAAATTTTCAGGAGACAATGTTCTTCTTTGGTTGACACAACAAGAGGCTTTAGAAGCGCGAGCCGCTTTGTTTGTAATGTCTGCCTGTGCGAGCGAGGCGGCGTTTTCCTCATTAGAGGGAGAGAAGAGGAATTATGTTACAAGAAGATTGGCACAGATCCATCCGCCCAGCAACAGTCAGGCTCCCACTCACGCCTGCGAGCATTTCAAAGAGAACTAAATATGCATGTCGATAGAAAAAAAGACATGCACAGTTACATACATTATCACCCCCCCCCCATCCCAACATTAATTAAGACTGTTCTTCTGTATTTTTAATATCATGATTTATTCATGTGTGTGTGTGCGCAGATCTCCTTATAGAGCAGTTCTGTAAATAGTGAGATCTGAGCTTCAGCGGCTGCCGCCTCTCTTCCAACACATATTATGGAGTCAGCTAATGAGTTATTGGACTAGTAGAGAGCAGGAAGGCAATGCAGTACATACAGGGGGAGGGAGGCATTACATAAATCTACAGTGCCTCATCACAAGCCTTTTTTGCAGTTTGATTAGATTAACGGGAGACCGACTTGAACATTTGAATCAGGTCATGGCGGTTTTGTGAATGGAATGCAGAAGCTTTCTTCACTTTTTTGTGTTTTTTTTTTTCAAAGCCCACAGGAGGAATTACTTTTTTTTTATTATTGTTTTGTTTCCCAGGCAGCCTGCTCCATCGCTTGTTGTATTTGTTTTCTTGTCTCATCCTCTAATTGACTCGGTTCACCCTCTGGGCGCAGAAAGAGTAGCATGTCCCCGTAGTGCTCGCCTCAGGTAGTGTGGGTTTACCCCGGCTTGCATCAGATGCTGAGGTAGAGCAGACAGGCAGCTGGGAGGCAGAGAGGGTAGTTTACATTCAAGACCCCTGGTGTGTTTGTGCTTGTGCTTGTGTTTAAGCAGTTTGGTGGGTTCTGTGTATGTTCCTAGGCTATATGTCTATCCATGCTTATATGGCAGGGCTTTTAGTGTACTCCAACACTCAGTGCCAGGCAATTTCTCTCCTCCTGCTCAGCCTTCATGCCTGTAGCCCCCAAAGTGTTTGCAAACACAAAAAGAGTTTTAGCACTTGAAGCAACATTTTCCGCTGCAGTAAACAGCTGTTAAGGGTGTCTACAGCTCTTCAAGAGGTCTTACAGCAACAGTTTGCAATTTATACAGACACACCACTGTATCTACCGCAAGCAAGGTCAGGTGTGCAACATTTACTCATCCTCACAAATGTTTCAGATCCAGCTGAAATTGGCACATTTCATTAAGGATTAGGCTCAGTGTTGAATACCGGTTCAGTTTTAGAACCGGTTGCAAAAAAACAAATAGTATGCCAAGAGTTGTACCAGGGATTTGTTAAAAGAGCGGACTCAAAACCAAAATCAATAAAAATGGTGAGTCCACCTCTCCTGATGCTGTGGTTGCCAAACTGTGGGCCAGAGAAGGCTGAAGATAAATGCTTTGGTATTACACTGCCAGCAGAGCAAGAAGAAGAAGGCATACTTTATTAATCCTTCTAGCGGAAATTAGTTTTTTTCTGCTCTGTTATTTTACGCACACAGAGATGTGAAATACACACATACACAAACAGCACCTACAGGCATGTGAGAAAATTAGGACACCCCATTAAATAATCAGCTCTTTATTTAGAAATGGTACACATACCAATATCCAGTCATGTTTTTATGTATTTTTCAAAAAGAAAGTGATTTGATTGCAATTTAACAACAAAAATGAACATTGTTTGACAAATCCAAAAAAAGAAAAAAAATAAAGTATGTATTTCAATGGAGGAAAAAGTTAGGACACCCTACCCCCTAGTAGCTAGTGTTGCCCCCTTTGGCTGATATGACTTCAACGAGACGCTTTTTGTAGCCTTTTACCAGTCTCTGACATCGATCAGGAGAAAGTTTGGCCCACTCCTCAATGCAGAATTCTTTCAGCTGTGAGATGTTTGAGGGGTGTCTTGCATGTACAGCCCGTTTCAAGTCACCCCACAGCATTTCGATGGGATTAAGATCAGGGCTTTGACTTGGCCATTCCAGGACTCTCCACTTCTTCCTTTTTAGCCAGTCCTTGGTGGATTTGCTGGTATGCTTTGGGTCATTGTCTTGTTGCAGTATCCAGTTACGCTTCAGCTTTAATTTTTTGACAGATGGTTTCACATTTTCTTCAAGCACCCTCTGATACACAGTAGAATTCATGGTGGATTCTATGATGGTGAGTTGGCCAGGTCCTGCTGCAGCAAAGCATCCCCAAACCATGACACTGCCCCCTCCATGCTTTACAGTTGGTATGAGGTTCTTTTCTTGGAAGGCTGTATTTGGTTACGCCAAACATGTCTTCTGTTCTGGTGTCCAAATAATTCAATTTTAGACTCATCTGTCCAAAGAATCTTATTCCAGAAGTCGTGGTCTTTGTCTATGTTCTCTCTGGCAAACTTCAGTCTGGCCTTGATGTTTTTTTTAGAGAGCAAAGGTTTCTTCCTTGCACACCTCCCATGCAAGTCACACTTGTGCAGTCTCTTTCTGATGGTAGAGTCGTGCACTTTCACATCGACAGTTGCCAGAACCTGCTGTAATTCCCTTGATGACACTTTAGGATTTTTCAGGACCTCTTTGAGCATCTTGCGTTCTGCTCTGGGGGTAAACTTGCTCGGACGGCCAGATCTTGGCATGGTGGCAGTTGTTTTCAATGTCCTCCACTTGTAAATAATTGTGCGAATGGTGGAATGGCTGATGTTAAATTCTTTTGAAATCTTTTTAAATCCTTTACCAGACTCGTAAGCGGCCACAATCTTCTTTCTGAGGGCATCAGGAAGCTCTTTAGACCTCACCATGGCGCTCACCTTAACATACCAACTGTCAGGGCCACACCAATCTAAATTTGAGGTTTAAATAGGGCAAGGCTCCATTCAAATGCTGGGTAACGATGTACTAATCATGTGCACCTGATGTGATGCACCTGTTTGGGATTTGCAACATTTTAAGAGGGATAATATAGGGGGGTGTCCTAATTTATTCCTCACCAGAAATTGCATTATTTTTTAATTAAATTTTACAGAAAGTTTTAAACAGGCTTTTCTTATTTTTTTATTGTTTAGTTATATTACTTGGATCCCTCAGTTTAATTAAAATTGACATTAAATACCCATATGTCCAAATATATTTTAAAATACACAGGATTTCATAAGGTGTCCTAATTTTTTCACATGCCTGTATGCACATGCATTAATGTGTGGAGAGATGTCACATAGCCACATAGTCAGGCACACCCAGCAGCAAGCGATTCAGTGCCTCGCACGAGGCTCACACCCTGTTCTGAATGGTCCATGCTGGCCATCGTCTAGTTCCCAAGCCCAGTCCTCATGGACTGAGCTACTGCCCCCCCAGGCACTGGGTGACACATGTCCAGCAGGTGATTAGCCAGCAGCCCAGTGTTTGACCAGCAGCTCTGTCTGCTCTCCTGTGAGTTTCCCCCCACATCTCCCACTCAGGGTTTTCTTTTCCTGACATTGACGAGCCGACTAAATGTGATCACAGATACGGCCTTCAGCTTCACCTCAGCTCTTTTCTTCTGAAGCCTTAACCCTCTTGCATGACCTAAGACCATGTAATCATTTCTTAGACTTTTTGCGGGTGAGGTGACCTTTAAAAGGAAGTGTGTGACGCCCTGACAGCAGGGACGTCTCAAGCATTTTTTTTGTTTTTCTTGGCCCTGATCCTGAGTCCAATCAGATCTTTGTATTTACTTAGTTTGTGATTAAATATGTTTCTGACATATTGGAATAACAGGTATAGCCACTAAATCTGACATGATCATTTGGCACAGGCTGTTCCAACAAAATACTGAACAACCTGATTCAGAACCAGTGTGTTTAAAATGATGTTGATGTGATTTGAAGAAAAGAACACGACCTTTGATGTGCGGCGATCCGCTCGAGAGACGAATCACTCTGTTGGAGTTGTTGGAACATCAGAAACATTCAGTGGAGCTTCTGCTCTCACAATCAATAATTGGCTCAGTACAGAAACACAAACCCACAACAGCAAAGCTTCTTTGCTCACAGAATTAGCGACTCACAGGAGCTGCTGCTGCTGAAGTCTGTCATTTTAACCGGCCCAAGCGACGATCAGCGCCGGCTGAAAGTGAGAGGCTGCTCCCTGAATGTTTAGTACACTGACCTTTGCTAACGAGAAAGAAAGAGGAGGAAGAAATGAATCGGTAGAAGAGTTTTTAGTGCCAGATGACACTGAATGTCAAACTCTGGATCTGAAGTCTGAGTCAGTAGCACTGCTGCACCCAAATATTGCTTCATGTTCACGTACTCTAATTTGTACATGGATGTTCAGTCATTAGCATTAACAGGTGCGGGTGCAGGTGGACACACCTGTTGACACTGTTATGGAATCAAACTCAAGCTTATGCTAATTTAAAAAAGAAAATGATGATGATGAGCAACATGAAGCAGTGTTTCCTGGAATAATAGAGATTTTCAGAAAAGAGGCGATAATAGTAATAATAATAATAATCTCCCTCCCTTATTCTTTACTAAAATTAGATAGAGCTGCAAAACGAAAGCAGCAACCCAAAGCAGTCAGCGATGATAAAGGGAAGCCTTGGATTGCTGCCTTCATTAAGACCCACAGCTCATTAAAGTCTACTAAGCAAAAGACAGAAACCATATTGAACTCTGAGCAAACAAATCAACAGTACAACAGCACAATGAGCACATAAATAATCAAGAGCTCCAAATATAATTAAAGTTTTACATCATATGCAAGCTTCCTACCATTTTTCACGCGTGCACGTATTGAGTGAGTCCTACCAGAGTGTGGAAAAACCACGCTAATTCTGTTCTGAGAATAGACTGAAGGATTGTTCACCACTGAAGGCCGCACACTAAGGAGGCAAGCAAGAGGAAAATTTCCTCCCTGGGATCAATAACATATCACATAATCATTCCGTGCTCAAAATGTCTCATGCAGTATGTCATTTGCGATGTTTTGCTTGGAATCACGCGGTGGCAAACCCGCATGTTAGTATCTTCTGCAATCAAATTTCCTGTTTTTATGCTACAGAGGGAAAGCAAAACAAAAATCTGACTTTTAGTGCTCATCCCACGCTGCTCGTAACACAAGCAAATGTTTGGACTCATTTTTTCCATTTTTAATGAGGGTTTTTTTGTGTGTGTGTTTTCTTAACTTATTTTCAGTGTGTTACACACAACACAGCGGCTTCTAAAGATGATGGGCAATCTTCAGCTGGGACTAATACATTTGGACTAATACTAATTGGGACATTGGGACTAATACTAATACATTTGAAAGGAGAATGAGCTGACTCGTGAACACCCGAATTTCTGCCCTCAGCAAAGTCTGTTGCTGAAAGTTGACTCGTGAACAGACAGTAGATTTGCCGTTGCAGAAAAGTTTTCTCGGAGTTCTGAGGTGGCGCCAAATCTGTCGAGCACAAACAGCTTGCAACAATAATGACAACAGTCCGAGCAGGATTGTGTAGGCGGCAGCAGGGTGCTAATGTCCTTCACCTGTTGCTTTTGCTGAACATTTGCACAAACTCTCACTTGGATTTCTGACTTGTTTTTGCTTCAAGTATCGAGTTTTCTTTATTCTCTGTGCCTCCTTTCGTCACTAAATATCTCTTAATATCCTGTAACCTCCTTTATGCAATCATGTGTTCACAAAGAGGTGAACCTTGCTCCATCCTCGCTTGTGAACGACTGAGCCTTTCCAGGATGCTCCTTTCACACTCAATCATCATACTATCACCTGTTACCAATCAACCTGTTTACCTGTGGAATGATCCAAACCGGTGTTTTTGGAGCTTTCCCAGTCTTTAGTTGCTCCTGTCCTGACTTGTTTCAAACATGTTGCTGCATCAAATTCAGAATAAGCAGATATTTACAAAAATGAATGAAGCTGATGAGGTGAAACATTAAATATGTTGTCTTTGTGCTGTTTTCTATTGAGTTTGTGTCAAAAAGGATTAGCAAATGATCACATTCTGTTTTTATTTGTCTTTTACACAGCGTCCCAACTTTTGTGGAATGAGGGTTATACATCAGTCTGGAGCTGCTGCTCTTTGTCTCTGACCTTTCATGTCATGTCTTATCTGTTATTCATCTCAAGTTCATCATCCTGTCTGCTTCTCTCGTCCTCTCCGCCTCACTTCTGTTGCTGTGTCTACACCTAAAGCCCTTCGAGTGCGCACACAATACCAGGGTTTGCCTTCTGTGACAGCGGTCATTTCGGTTTCTAGCTGCTGTAATACCAAACAACCAGACACTTCCGCTCTGCTCTGCAGAAAGCTTTTTTTTGGATCAGTGTGTATGAACAAACGTCTGCGTCTCACAGGCCACAGCCATGTATGTCATCCAGCTCCCCTTTTCTTGCTGTCCCACTGTCAATCATTCACTTGATTAAAGGTCGGGTTGTGGAGCAGCTCAGCATTTCAGTGTTTCCGATGCACTGATGTCGCTTTCTGTGCTCGCTGCAGCTTTAAAATATCTCCTGATGTTTTACATCTAATTGTTTGTTACACTGACAAATTTTAGTTCCGTTTGCATATTTCTGGGTGTGGCTCTGGTGCTCCTTGCAGCCAAATGAACGTAAACAAACGGCGTCATGTGTTTGTCTGTCCAGGTGGCGGCCATCAATCCCAGCCACCCGCTCGCCCAGATGCCCCTGCCGCCCTCCATGAAGAACTGCATCCAGCTGGCTGCCTGCGAGGCCAGCGAGCTGCTGCCCATGAACCCCGACCTCCCGGCCGACCTCTTCACCTCCTGCCTCACCACGCCCATCAAGATCGCCCTCCGATGGTAATGTCTCCGTCACGCCGTCTGTCCTTTCTCTCTGCCACCCCACTTTCTTACTGACATTATTAAAAGTCTGAAACACTGAGGACCTCCAGATGGCCCATTCAGAATATGTCCTATATTCATGCTGGGGTAATAGGGTAGCTGGGGTTTAGCTGCTGGTAACTGTTAACATTTAAACAGGTTTTAAACAGCAGGAAGAGAAACATTGAATTAATACACAGGAGCTGTGTGGGTATGGGCTTTCTCAGTAGCTGAGAAAATGTAAAGGAGATTTTCTTCTGGGAAGAATTTGAATGACTTCCGCTCATGATCAGTTTAGTATTGCTGTGGTTACCTCTCCTGTTTTTGAATTGCTTTTGTGATTTGATTTGAGTTGATAATTAAAAGGTTATGATAATTTTGAAGTTCCGCTAGATGATGCTTTGTTTCTCTGTAATAATCATAGAAAGGACCACACAACCATGCACTAATTAAGCCCATTAGCGGCAGGTTGGATCACTGCTTGGACACTCTGAGGACACAGCGATGTGTCCTGTGCAGAGAGTGAACGTCCCTCTGAGCTCTGACCCCACTCTGTGTTCAGCTGAGATGAAAAATATCCAGCTATGATGAAAAGTGTAAACCAACATCATCCACAGCGATGCAAGTGTGATGATCCCCGCTGAGGCTGCTGCAGCAAAATAGGGGGAAGATATTCAGGCAGAATGTGTTCATTTGGAGACCTGGCTGATACAGCGGCCCGATGTAAATGCAGCGTGATGCATCATTCAGAGGACTGTACCAGTGGAGCATCAAGCTCGACCACATGCGCACATGTGTTACATCAGCCAGTCAGCTGTGTGTGTGTGGCGTGCTGGGTGTGTGGGGCTTGCACACCCAGGCATGGGTGATTGCATCACCTCTGATTCCATATCAACACAAAACACACACACACACACACAAATACACACACATAGATATGTCATCGCTGCTCAATATGTGCATGTACCGTGGCTCTGCTTCCTGTATGTAGGAGCTGTCGCTTCAGAGCTGATCCTAGTAAATAATGCCATCGTAGGTGTTAGTGCCGGCTATCAAACCTCTCCTTTTGAGAACATCTAAGTAGAAACAAGCATCCAAAAACGTCAAAAGTATGAAAAGTTGGCTTGATCAGATTCTTAGCTGTTACTTATTCTTTGATGAGATATTCCTAATTTAAATGAGGAAGGAAGCTAACTTTAATTTTTTGGGTGTATTTAACAAGATGAAGTTCCTCCATGGCTGTCTGCGTTAACACAATATTAAACTCTGGAGCATTAAGAATTTGGCTAAACATTTTCATCCTGACAGCTGTGGCTGCTGCCAGCAACTGCAGTAGTTCACCGTCTAGCCCGATGAGTGGTCACCACATCACGTGCTATTGAAGACTTTGAAAGAAAGTTTCGTAAAAGAAAAGATGTGTTTCCTGCAGTTCTGTTCTATAGGCCTTTTTTTCTGGCAGATTTCTTCGACATGTCACAGAAGAAAAGATCAGCTGTAAATAACAAAATGGATTCCATTCCATGTAGATACTTTAATTTCAAGGTCCTGCTATTGTGCATGCTGGCTCCCTGCCACACCGTCACGTCTTACTGGGATACAGAAGAAAGCCATTGTTCATGCTAATACACTTGTGCTTTTCCTATTACGTCAAATCAAAACGTCTGCTGTGAACGGTCCTGTCCTCTTTGTAGGAGGATTTCTAAAGGAGAGCTTGAATTCATTTTCATTTTTTTGTCTGCTTTTGAGTTCATTTTGAGCAGCAGCAAAACTAAAGTTGACTTTTCTCTTTTCATTTAGCTTTAACACAATTTATGCGACATGGTAACGTGCTCCCTAATGCACAGAGAGATGGCAAGTGAGTGTGTGGACACGAAACGGTAAACAAAAGTAAAGACTTCAAATGAGAGAAAGACAACACCAAGACAATCCTCAGCCGCTGGGTTTAAAGAGATTTCTTGTTACGTGACATTCAGAAAATGGCAGCGAGCACCTCATCCTCCCTGCTCTGCGCTACCTGCTCACATACAGTCTGTATCTGCACTGTACAAAGGCCCTTTGGTGCAATAAATCATTACTGACCCGCACTGCTTTTTGCATTTTAATGACTGAATTCGCTTTGCACACACTAAAAGTCACAGGGATGATTTCACATATTTTCAACGAAAAATCTGAAAGAGGAAGAGAGAGAACTTTTTTCTTTTTTAAGTGTGTAAGTGAGAATGACATGCCGCCTTCAGGAGGTGTCCTACACCTAGCCAAATGTTTTCTCTCTGCCAGAAATGTTGAAGAGTTTCGTTCATCTTCCTCTGCTCTAAATCCACATCCCACCGTGACCTTCAGCATAATGAGGTCTCAGTATTATGCCATTAATATTGATATCCCTTCCCAACGTTACATTCGGAGAACAAGTTGCTGAAAGCCTGCTGGATAATATTGACTGAAGTATTCCTTAATACCCTCTGCCTCCAAAAATGGATGTTGTGCTTTGCAAGGGAAAGCTGGGACTGACCCTTTCTATAAATGGACCTTTAAAGTCAAGCTTCAATGGTTATATGGTTGAATACACTTTGTTGTCTGGTAATGAAGAAGTCACGCATTACTGCACATGAATTTCCTCACACAGCCTAGTTGAGTTTGAGCTGACTAGTTTAGCACATGAACACTGAAGAATAGAATATTTAAACGCATTACCAATTTCTTTAATTCGTTCAAGCTTTATTTACGCATGGAACACAGGTCTTGTAATCTTGTATTTTCATAAAAAATGTATCCAAATCCAATCATTTATTTTTTGGTTTTCAGTTTTCCCGCTCGAAGAATCTGATGAAGTGGGTTTCACTAATTCAAGTCTTTTGTTGCTCCTGTTGCTTTAACAACTTTAAATGGATCAATACTCTTGATGTGAGATTATTGTGTGTGGTTCATTCTGAAAAGTCAGCTTTTTAAAAACCAACATGGCTCAGTTCAAATTTTTGTTTCAAAACAAAACTCCTCATCTGTATGAGTGTCCTCTATGTGAGCCACTGTTATAAAAAAAATAAAATTGTCCCATAATTGTCACTTGTGGCCACAGTGTTCAGCAAAAGTTACATAAACTCACTTTAAAGTCCAGGCCTTGGAGGAGGCAACACTGTGCGCCTCTGGGAGGACATTACCAATTCCACACATAGTATACAGCTGCCGTTCAGTGTCCTTCTGCCAGGTTTGGTAGAGAATAACAATTTGATTAAGAATAGTCCCAGTGCTAGAAAACCTCCACACCTGATTGCATATACCAGCTGTGGCTTGCATCGACATCAACCTGCTCTCCAGCTTTCGCTGAGACCCGGAGCTCTTCACGACTCTCCAAAGACGCCACAGCTCCCTCCCTTCCCATAGCTTGTTGCTGTCTCTCCTGTTTGCTTATTATTTTCTAAATAAAGACATGCCAAGCTGTCTTCTTAATTTCATACAGCCCCAGTGTGAGAAACAGTGAGAAAATGAGGAAGGGATGGGGTGGAGCTTGGCAGGGTTAGAGTGGGCGGATGGAGGGATTCACTGATGTGCTGGCTTACCTTGGCTTTAAATCTTTAATGAGATGCGTTGAGGGATGGATGATGGGGTTTACAGAGAGAAAGAGAATGAGTCGGGGCGAGCAAGGCCGAGTGAGTGCATGTGTACCTTTCATTGCTCAGCTTAGCAGAAAATCAGTACTGATGGAGCGCCATCTTCAAGGGATTTCCCCTCTGCTGCGATGGATGGGGAGGGATGGTGGTGGTGAGCTTCTGAAAATAGAGAGGGAGGCAACCGGATGACACCAAGGGACTGCAGGGTAAGGAAGAGAGAGACACACAACGGTTGAAGGAGTCAGAGCTCAGGGTGTGTCAGCAATGTCAGTCAGTCTGATGGTCCAGTGTCTGTACCACTTTGGTCCAGAGTGAAAAATTAATACCGAAACCGATACTGATACAGCGTTCAAGATGCTGCTTCTCAGGTGGTTTGGTGTCGTGATTGCCCTCTTTGCACAATAAGGTCCTCCATTTTGCATTAATGAAGAAAACAACTGCCTTGTTTACTATTAATGTAAATGGGCCATGCAAAGGAGCAGAGTGATGCAGTGTTTTACTAGCGCCGCCTGCTGGAACACAAGGCATGGCGTCTTGGGCTTATACACGCTGTATAGTCTCATTTCAAGGCAGTCTCGGCAGAGTGAATGGAATATGTTTTCACATTTAAACAGTAGTTTGAAAGATTGTCGAGGAGGAGCCGAGTGCCGTCATCGGCAGGCGGATGTGAGGGTGTAGCACCTCTGTAATTCAGCCCTTCAGGGAAGAATCAGGCAGCAGAGATGAATCTCTGCAGAATGTGAAACAGACTGAGCCAACTCCTCAGCAAGCGTCTGCTTCTGTCTGATTTTACACCAGCACCACACATGTTAACCCTGCAGCCGGGCTGCCGTGGTTTCCTGCACGCATGTGGATAATCATGCATGTACATACACACAACCATGCTGCTCCGCTTTGACAGGTGACCTCAAGTAGCATCCCATTATCTTCATGTATGTGCTGTAAACCTACGTGAACCTTTAACAACAGGGACACCGATGGGATGTTAATTGACTCACATCTCGTATTCCTTTAATTGTGCAGGTTTTTCCCTTGCACAGACACACACAACATGCATGCATGCACACACAACAGCCCCATTATGTTAGATGAGAATAAATGTGGCTGCATCTTTGTCCTCCCATTCCGAGCTCCGATTGGTGAAAGAAGAAATATTAGACGCTCACAAGAATTGTTGCTTTAACACTCACACATGCACCACACTGTTCTTGTCCTGGAGCCTTGACTTTAATAACTGAAATGTAAATTACTTGAAAAAAATGTTGACATATTCATCTTCCCCCTCCCGCGTCTTGATGTAGGGTGAACTACAGAGGAAACTGTTACATAACATTGCACTGCATTCTGAGTCGTCTGTGGATTTAGAGAGAGCAGCAGGTTTAGCTCTGAAAAACCCATCGAACATATGGACTGATTGCAAAATAATAATAATTAAAAAAAAAAAATGCCGTCCTGGGATTGACTGTTGGCTGACGTCACACCATATTTTTTGAGTAAGTTAAAGTATTTTTTTTCTATGGCCGGATCTGCAGTAGCCTCATGCTGCTGGGCACCAGTTTCTAAAGCAGATTATACAACTGTAGAAAGTGCAAAAGCTGGATCATTTTACATCTGCTTAAAGTATTCACCTACCCTAATATGATCACTGTGAAATCTTTCATCAGCCTCTTTCCTTAAAGTAGATAAATGGCCACTGCAAGTCTAAACCTCGTGAAAAAGCAACTGCAGTCATTTTTCAGGATTTGGAAATGTGTTGAATGGACACTTCAGTTACACGCTGTTTGTACAGAACCTTGGGGGGTTTGGTCAGAATTGTGAATTGGTAGAACCCTGTGCAAAAGGGATCATTAAACTCGATTAAAGTTTTTTTGCTATTTGATTTGATAGTGAAGGGATCAGAAAAAGTAGTGCCAGTGAGGTGAAAGCTTTCCACTCATTCGTCCCCCATCTGTATATATAGATTAAATCCAGTCACGGATGGTGTGCCACATTAAATCACCTGAACATATTCAGGCTATTTTGGACAGTTAAATGAGTCTCTGCAGACTTACATAATAGTCTACCTACATTCGGTACACTTAGTGGTGTCATTAGGTGACACCTGCTGATTACTATATATTCAAATGAATGCCAGGGATGCAGCTGTGAGTCAGAAAATGTGCTATCCCAGTGAAATCACCATGGCTGCTGTCACAGAGTCTCAACAGTTGGTCCATTATTCACTGTCGAAGCTGCCACAGGATTTGTCTCTAGGTGACATCATCACTACAGACTGTCCCTATTCTGTTCAGCTGCAAGTGAAACTTGGTAAAATTCACAAATTAAAATGGAGCTGTGTGATGTTATAGGAAGCAACATATGTGAATTCTTTAGAGGGGATTTTTCCTTTACGCTGAATTGTGCTGCAAGCGAGGTCGACACCCCTGTATGCTCAGGAAATTTCTTTTCATTAGCATAATGTGTCCAATTTTACAGCAGTAGCACTGTGCTTTGATGTTGATTTAAAGTGATAGCAGTAATGAAGCGTGTTTCTATGCTGATCATGCTGGACCCTCTCCATCTCCACATTTGTCTTATTAATGATCAAAAAGCACATTCATCTTAATATATTATCATTTGAAATAGCGCTTTGAAACAAGAGCAGTCGTACTGCAGCGCAGGAGCCTGCTGCCACTTAATGAGCAGCGTGTTATGAGCTTACGTAACACAGAGAAATATGGTAAGAAGCAGCGGAAATGCCATATCCTTTTGTTCACATCGTCTTTATACGTATGTTCTACGAGTAAATGGATTTTAAACATACAGACCATGAACCATTTTGAAGTGAAGGCGCTGTATTGTGCGCATTAGCTGCAAGCATTGTGTCAAATACTCACTGACTGTAGGCTTGTAATATGGCTCGATTTTGGCTGCTTTGTCCTTCGTGGTACCGTAGATCCAGGATGATGATGTCTTGTCCACACCTCCGTGGCTGTTATTCAAAACATAGCCTTTTCTGTGCTTTGGCCTTCAGTTAACACACAGTTTTAGGTAACTGAAAACTATAAGCTCTGTTTGCAGTATTGATGTATACACGGGGTAAACGTGTGTCCCCTTTTGTTATCTATGGTGAAGGCGGTCAGTCCTTATCCATAGTAGGACCTGACCTCTAGTACTTTGGCTAAAGTAAAACAAAATCCCAAAATCCCGGCACCAGAAATTGACCAACATTAAAATGATGGCAGACAAAATGAATAAATTGAAACCAAACCGCCACTCAGTATAATTATCAGGCTCATTTTGCAGAGGACAACTGTCACTGAAAATAAAAAAAACGCCATGAAAGCCTCTCAAACTACTCTATTGTTCATAAGAGCCAGCGCTCTTAATGCCAATCACCAAAAACTTCTGGTGGAACCTCAGAGCTGCGAGGACACAGCAGACCACAGACGTCTGGAGAGCAACCACCTGGACAGAGAGCAGATGACGCAGGAGTCAAGACAAAGGAGGAGAGGAGATTAGAAGGATTGGACAGATTTGTGTTCCCCTTAAAAAGACAAACTCAGTTCAAGTGCAAGTTGAAACCACATTGTTGCAAGGTCAACTCACCAACACATGCATCATTTGTACCATCACAGAGAACACACACAGTAAATCTGCATTGATTTAAACAATCTCAATGTACACGATATGATCATAGCACCAATTAATGTAGATTTAATTATTAATAATACGCTTAAGAACTCCCTCAAATCACAACTTTGAGCAAATAAACTGTATTTGTCGTATTTACATGTCGATGATTTCACAGAACAGACTGAGTGTGACGTATCTCATGTATACTGTAGGTCAGTGACAGAACAGATTAGATTCGAGATCACCCTGCAGTCCCTCCAGCACAGGACCGGAGGAGACTTGGGACAGCAAGGCTGATTGAAGGAGTAATGAGCTGTAGAAGACAGCCTGCTCTGCGGGGACCAGAGGAGACGCTCTGCTCCCCCCGCTCCTCCTCCGCCACCCACCCCCGGTGCAATATAGTAGTTTCCGAATACAAGACCCACTTCATTTCGCTCCTCAAAGTTTAATATGTACATGCCAGCTCCTTCCCTCTCCCCCCCAGCGTCCACACACTCGCTCTCTCTTTTTCACCGATCCAATTAAACTTCGGCCACCTCGCTCTCTCTTCGTAATAATCCCTCAATTTCCTCTTCATCGCTGGCCCCCGGGCCTCTGAACTGATCGGCCGGTATTCTCTGCTTCTTAGAACGTTAAGTCTGCCCGCCATCGTTCATCCGTGCATCATCATCGTCACTCCTTTTTGTCTTTTCTTCTGTCTTTTGTCCAAGACATTACTTATTCCATACATTTAGTTGGTAGTAGAAGAATTTTTAGCCACAGTGTTGGACTCGGCTCAGAGACCCCCTGTCATCTAAACACTTGATGGTTGCTCAGTTGGTCAGCTGGTTGTTATGCCTTTTTCATGTTCTTCTCAGCATGAGTGGCAGCAACTGTGTTTGATCCCTTAAATGTACATGTGCCATTATCAGGTCAAAATAGCCATTTGTCCAGTACTTCAGCTTATGACCAAATACCAGCAAAGGTAATGACTTTCCCATCAGTCTCAGCTGTACTTTGGGCTTAGTACTAATAAGCAAATGTTAGCATGTGCACGCACTAAACCTTCTTCTTTCTCAAATCGCAATTTACTGCTCACTATAGAGTAAACTATTGAGTATCTGTTATATAGGGTGTAGTTAATGTGTGAACGAGGGAGTGATTTCAGGCACAGCCTCAGTGTTGTTAAAGAGCCAAATGTGGCCATTTGTGACGAATAGAAAAATTCTTGTTGAGGAAACTGTACCATTACTACCAGGCAGATTTAAGGGTAATTCTGTACTTTAGCCCTTTAGGGAAGAATCAGGCAGTGGGGATGAATCCCTGTGGAATGCAAAGCAGGATGAGCCAACTCCTCAGCAAGTGTCTGCGTCAGTATCTAATACTGCACCACCGGCTCCACACACGCAAACCCTGCAGCTGGGCTGCTGTGGTTTCCTCCATGCACATCACATGGACCAATAATCAAAATGTTTCAAAAGATTGTAATTCTTGATGTGAATTCTCAACCAGACCAAAAGCTTTATCACTTTGTAACCAAACCTGCGTAACTCTTTCATATGACAGACCTTTATCTGTGGTTTCACAGCACAAAACTTAATTATAGACTAAAGTCTCTACATTAAATTGGCATCAAATCCGTAAATCCGTCTGCGTGGATCTATAAATGAATGAGGCATTCTTACAGTATCTGTATGAAAAGCTTCTCCTTCACTTCATCAAATCCCTGCAGCCCTCTGAAGGCAGCAGGACACAGACTGTGTGTTGGTAAGTCTGCAGCCTCTGATCAGAGAAGTTCAGCAGCAGAGCGCAGTGCCATTAGACACGACTGTCCACCGTGTTCACCTTCATTAAACACCAGGCTGCTGCAAGTAACCACACACACTCTGCACACATCAGGCAGGATTGCATTAGATTCCTGTGTAATCTGATGCAAATAAAAGATAAGGGATGTTTCACGTTCTCGACATGCATATCAGTCTTTGCATTTGCACACTTGCACAGTCCAAGAGCACTTCAGGTTTGACGTTGAGGGTGCACAATTACAATAGAGTGGACAAATAGCCAAATGTAATGAGCAGTTTTACATTGTTGATCCACGTCATTTTCTGTTTGGCCAAACCGATCACTGAAACAGGTCTTTCTGCTCACTCGTTATTTAGATATCTCTCGGGTCACGTGGTTCATTCATCGAACTAGTGGTGGACGAGACAAAGCTGACAGAAAATGATGTCCAGCTGCTTCTTGAGTCTCAGAAAGTATTTCTGTCGTGTCACTTCTGGCTCACAGATGCTTTTAAAGTTATTTTCCAAGCTGAGTCATGGCTAAGATGAACTATTACTGTTTATGTTGACAGTGTCCTACTTCAAGGTTTTAGCTTTTACATCACCCCTGATGTGATATGTTTTTCCATTGAATGGTGTAAATACCCTTGTAATTAGCGAATACTAGGTTGAATGTGTCATCCGGCCGAACCGCATTCAGCAGATATTTTCCAAAGAGCAGTGGGTTTTCAGCGAGACCGGAGTGACGACAGATTTAAAATAACACTCAGGCCTTGATAAAAGCTCTCTCCACTGACCCCGTGCCTCATTCACAGCATTCAGCCTCAGAGTGACGTATGATCTGGTTTCAGCTTGTATAATGCAGCTTTTCTTCCGCCTCGCCTCGGCTGTGTGCTGAATGTATTCAGATGACAGCGTCGAGGTCTTTGGGGGTGACACATGCACACACCTGCATCCCTGTCTCGAGTTTGTCACGGGGATGAAGTTTAGCTGCCGGCTGCGCGCATTGACTGATGCATCATTTGCATCTTCTTAGAGCAGGATCAAGCGTTTTCCATTTTAATGAGCTACCTTTGATCCCTTTGTTTTATTGTCACGTCCACATGTTGTGCTGGATTCATGGGTTTGGTATTTGAAAAAATAAACAATCCATAAGGAAAACATTTAGAGTTCAAGTTCACATGCTGTGATTATATGCATTCGCAGAATCATTTCCTCTAGTCTCTGTGCGTGATCCGAATGTTTCGCTCTGTTTTTGACCATTGGAGAAAACAAACATGGCTTTTTCTGAGGCAGGTCGTCGGTACTCTAGACTTTTCTTTTCTCTCCCTCTCTCTGCCACGCATGAGGGATTTTACATCTCCACGCACAGGGGTTGGGTGGAAACAGGCTCTCCCTGATGCAACCTCCTGCCCGGTCTGCGCTCTGTTGACTTTGGCCCGTCTGTCTTGTTTCTGCCAGAATCCATTTTTAGTTAATCATCTCTGCTTATGTCTTGGGATTCACCATATCCCTGTTGCAGCAAACCCAGATAAAATCATAAACAAAGTCTTTAATCTGTGGCTCAAATGAAACACTCTTGGATATACCTGTATTCCTAACAGACATCAAAGTGCCGGTGCATACCGATGCAGATTGTGCACATCGCGGCTCGCATTCACAATGTCGCCGATCATTAAGACTTTGGAACAAGTTGTCCTGGTTAGATCCTTCCTCCACTTTGTTCCTTGAGTGCTGGGCACACTCAGGGCCCGTGCTGTTCTTTAAAGAGACGCCAAGTCACACTGGTGTCATGAGGGAGCTCATTACTCTCCAGCATCAGGACGAACCTTTGAATGTGAGTGCCATGGCTTACGTCACAGTCAGGGTGGATCAATTGTGGGATATAAATTCTCAACCCGTGGATGACTTCTATCCTTTTGGATCTTCAGTTCGCTTCCAGGCCTGAGTTTCAGTTGTTGGTGGAGAAAGCTGAACCTCGAACACTCGATCACCATACATGATGTGCTGAATGTGGAGGCTGTAAATGGGAAAGAGCAGCTTTGACCTTGTGGTTTTAGAGGTTTGTTATGCATTTGTTTTTGATAAGTCACAGGGTCCTGTCTGGCACTGATCCTGGTCTGAACCTGCCCGCTAACACAGCAAACAGAAATGAAAACCTTTAGGTAGCTGAATGTTCAGAATTGAAACTACTTAACTAGTAAAAAAAAAAGAAAAAGGTGGGAAAACTAGTGGAAAAACTCTATTTCTAGCAGCAGCAGGTGGCTCTTTAAAAACCAAATGTTTGCTTCCTGCCCAGCACCAAACTGCAGGCAGACAGTTGGCAACTACAGTAGTAGGCGAACACGGCGAAGCATCTCGCAGTTTTAGCGAGACAAATGAATGCAGATTTAAGTTCAGTTAAGCTGACTTGGTGAGTTTTGTATAATGTCAAATAATAAATGAACCAAAGAAACTTATCAATTTATTAAGTGTTCCCTGCAGTTGATGTGTAAGTGAAGTGTACACACACACACCTGCTCTCCTGCAGGTGTGTGATGACTGGTCGTGAGCTCTGGCGTGAGCTCCTCTCAACACCAACCTGCTGTGACTTACAGCTGGCCTGTCAGAGCTAACCACGCGCAGTAAACAATAACCCCCATCCCAGACGTTCCAGAAATATGACTCTGTGTTCCCGCTGCCTGCCCCCTCCCCTTTGACTGTAACGCAGCCAAAATACACTTATCAAAGTGCTCAGTGGTTGTAATCTTTGAAACTCTCGTTTTTCATTTGAGCGTTTTACCCATTGATTGTCTCTCTCATAGGTCGTAAAGTCTTTACTGTAGAGGCCAAACGTTGTTATTGCTTTGTCTCGTCTGCGAGCACCCCATGTTTTCTTTCCAACGCTTATCAGCAGCTTTTCCCTGTCTGCTTTTTTTCCCCAGGTTTTGTATGCAGAAGAGTGCCAAGTTGGTGCCAGGGGTGACGTTAGACCTCATCGAGAAGTAAGTGGCACTCCACTGCCGTCCTAAAAAAAAACAAACAAAACCCTCTTCCCCTCGTGCTGTCTGTCTCTCCCAGGAGGGTGCAGTCTGGAGAGATCATTATCCTGTTTTCCTCGTGTCTGTCTCTCTCTGTCTGTCTTCTTGTCTGTCTCTTTTGCTCTCTCCCCCCTATTCTCAGCCCTCTCTCTGTTGTTTTCCATCCTGCAGGTATAATTCTCTGCCTTTGTTTCCCCCCTCACAGCCAAAGCGGCAGTAGTTTGGCAGATTTAAAGCTCCACATTTCTTCAATAAAGCTGCAGGTGCCAAGCGGCTCAGCGCGGAACATCTCTCGCTCTTAGGCACACTCTCTCAGATATTAGCGATCAATATGGATGTCATATCCAAAGTTTTAGTAGTTTCACAGAACCATCAGGGGTGGCTTTTCTTTTCTTTTTTCCCACTTTGGTGCGGGGGAGAATAAAATGACACCCATAAAGTAAGTTGGTTGAGGTGACGTGATTTTAGAAGTAGTAGGCAGCTTAAAAGCAGACTGTCATAAATCAGCAGTGAAAAAATACATCTTGCTGGAAAAGCACCTTGAGGTGCTAAAGTGTCTTAGCAGTCTGTTAATGATGTTTGCTGAAGGTGAATTTGCTTCACATGCTCAAACTATGATTTCGGTGTACCACAGGCACAGCAGCACACACATGAACACGCACGCACAAACAGCGCCTGCACCTCCGCATCTTCCACCACACTTTAATTAGTTTTTGGCTCAGGGTTCGTGCAGAGACAGAGTGCACATACCTGCTCTGTGTGTCCTCAAGAGCTCAGTGTGTTTGCGTGTGTGTTTGTGATTCTTTGGGTTCCAGCAAACAGGAGCTGTCCCACAGTGAAGCTTTTACTTTCCTGCAGTCAGGTAAACACAAGTGGTTTTCACAGGGCCATGAATTCTCAAAACACTATCCTTTATTTACCTCAAGGACAGACATTTTGAAACAGTTATTATTACTAATGCTCCTAGTAAGAAACCTTGTTTTTTGCTCTGCTCCCATTTTAATTTGCTCTTGTTGTTGTTAATGCAACGCCAATACTTCTGTTATCTGTTATCTAGATAGATTTAATATAATTAACTTCATAGACAGCATTAGAGTCCTGCCACCCTATTGTTTTCACTAACCAGCTAATTCCAATGGCTTCTCCTTTGCTGTTTCTTTCATTCGGTGTTATGCTCAGTCAAGACTTTCTGCACATGACGGTCAACCGTGCAAATCATAACAAATGTTCAACAAATGTTCCCCTCATTCTTTAACCTTATTCGTGCATTTTACACGACTGTTAGGAGACTTGTCCATTGTCTGAATATCACTCTTAATTTGAAGGTTTCTGTTTTTGCTTTCCCCACATCATCAGCTATTTCCTATTTTTTAAATTAGGATATTTCCTGTTTTAGTTACATTTTAGTAAATGCTTTTCTTCTAGTTTGTTTTTGCCTCTGTTTGCTCATCCAATGCAGAATCTCCACAAACTGTAGGTCATATTTGGAGTTATGCATCACCTTATTGTGATTGCAGCCTTTTCAAAATCCCACTATCCACACTAATTGGTCCATTGGATCATTTGTGGGGAGTTTGCATGTTCACTGTCAGCTCCCATATTTTTACAAGATTAATAAGGATTATCCATACTTTGAACATGGCCCTCGTCACCTCTGCACGTCTAGATTGTTGCTGTTCTTCCTACTTTTACCATTTAATTGTAATTTATATTGAACAATTCGTCTTTTTTATCCGCTTGCAGTTTTTCTTTGGACTTTTTTATTTTTTCACCCCAAATATTTTGCAGGAAATGCCCTAGTACTGTACGTACAGCTACTGCCCAGCAATTCCCAGGGCAGGATGGTAAACCACTCGAGCGAATGACGAACACCTTTGAAGAAATGAGCCCTTTTTTCCACTCGTCTTTCACTGTCATTCTATATTCTGCCCTCTCAACCACACCAACATCAGTTGGTTAGTTTGACAACACTGAAGCTCTCCATTCATGCTCAAACTCCCATGTCCTCTTCATCTTCTATCACTTGTCTCAACAGAATAAAGAATGGGCATCTGTGATGAGGAGAAAAAGTAATTTATGAGCACGGTGAGAGGAGAGTTTCAGTGGCCACAAACGTCAGAGACGACGGCAGCACTGTGGAAAGCATTTTAACCTGCTCTCATTCTTCTGTTCGGCATGAGTGAAACACTGAAGAGGAACATCCAACAAGGGACAGTTTAACAATGGTGCCACATCAAAATGAAATTCAGAATGGTTTCTCTCAAAGGCAAACAAGCTGTGATGTGAATTCAAAGCTACAGTCGCTAATCAATCATGTGCCGGGCTTGGATTAAATCTGCATGTTAAAGAAACACTCCATACAGTTTCACTATATAGTAGGTTTGGTTCCTGTAGCAGCCTCTCGATGTGTAGAGCCATGACAAACAGATAACAGTTAGAGTTTTCCTTTAAAGAAAGAATCCCTTCAGGCTGTGGGGTGAACCACTCATACACAGGCCCTTCTGCTGGGTTTTATAAGATCCTGTGCTCTGCTCTTCATGTTGGCTGTCTGCTTCAGACATATACACAGCGGGATTTTATACTAATAGAAAGCCAGTGAGGTTAAGAGACAGTTCTGCAGCAGCAAAGTGCTGACCTTTTCTGTATTAGTCTGTGTGCTCGACTGAAATTGGATTTCAGATGTTGTCAATTCCAAACAATATTGAAAAACTAATACAATTTCAAATTCATGAGATACATGACCTTGAATTGACGTACAAGCATGGAAATGTTAAAGGTGGGATTCATGTGGGAGAAAAATAGAAAATATAAGATTAGACATTTCCAAGTGAAAAAAAAAAAATATTTCAGAAAAAAGCTGCAATTAAGTGCAGAGAAAAGAAGGCTATAAGTCTCAGTCTTGATGTTTGAGCAGCCCCGGACATGACTGGAGAAGGGCTTTTGTTTTTCAGGGGGCTGGTGTGATGCCTGATGCTTAAGTTGCGGTTTTGGTTCATTGCATGTCCAACACGCTGTCCAGAGGGCTAAAAGTTGATTCAGCTGATGTCCCTCAGAGTTAAATAATGGATGGTCTCAGAGCTCATAAAAGAAAAATGCAACTAAACCCATTTGCCATCTCACCTCTGTGCCCCATGAAGCTGGGCCAGCATTTTAACTGGAGTCAAGTGCCAAAGTCAAACATGTTTCGAGGGACACTTCATCACATCATAAAGCTGCACTAATCAAAGCTGTTTATTATAATAATCAAGCGACATAAGCAACATGAAAAATGTTTCTCATAGTGCTGAATTATCACCCAACACTACAGTTCCCCTCAGCTCCACCTAACACCTAAGCCTCTTTTAGCTCGTTATTTTGCTTCTCTGACACTGCTCTTATGACCTTGTTTCCACACACAGCTCTTTTTGCTTTGCTTTCAGCGACATAGCTCGGATAACTCACTGCACGCCGCATGTCCATCACCAAATGCCAGACAGACAAAGTTAGCAACTAGCTAATTTTGTCAGATGGACGGAAACATGACTGGTTGAATGGATGTGTCAGTAAGACAGTCCACGTTTGCTAACACCTTGACCATCACAGCTTTAAAGACTGTGTCAGCATTGATGTGTCAGCGTTGTGTTCAGAGCTTGTTCTGCTTTGCCAAAAAAAAGCAATGACTGCAGCTTTAAGTAGAACTTTTCAGAAATGAACTAAAAATGTTTAAATGTTAATTCGAGTAATCAAGAATAATTCCAGCATTTCGATTGAAAAGTCTCATATATTTAGCAAAACACAAAAAAAATAAGCAGTGTCACTTGCACCTTTGGGACCTTGTTATTATTCCTGGACATAGTAGGTGCACCTTGTGACATGATGCACAGCTGCATATGAGTTGAGTGCAGAAACCTTCTGACTGACTGAAATGGGTGTAGAAAGGCTGACAGAGGCACGTTGTGCGACACTCAGCGCAGCACAAAAAGCACTAAAAACTGCAATGCAGACTGTTACAAATTAATGGCACGTGTGAGTGTTAGCACATTGTTGTGCAGGAAGTACTTCATTAACACTTTTCAGTGTCATTGCCTCATGTTAAATAGACTTTAAGCACAACAGCTGCTCGTTTTCTGATGTAACTTCGCTCTTATCTTGTTTTCCTGCGTTTTCTTTTTCTGTGCTGACCAAGCCAGCTTGTGACCCCCATGTTTTTATAGTCAGTCATGATAAGTTACCTGCAGCTACTTTAACTACCACTGCAACTGTGATGACAGGTACTTGTCAGCTGACCTTGAGGTATCCTAGCAACGGCAACACGAAAATAACACCGGGCTGCTTTTCTTTGGAGGCTTCAGCGGAGAGATGCAGAGCAGCTTGCTATTGTTCAGCCTTTAAAGTGCGTCTGGCGTGATTGCTCTCAAATAGTATTCAAAGCAGCTTTGTTGCCTTATCGTCATTTTGCTGTGTCCGAATTTCACACGTGGGCATGAGCAAGCAGCTAATGGGCATTACACTCGCTGGCCACTCATTGGGCCGCATTCACACCTTTAAAGGTCACACACAGTTGGAAAGCGCGCGTCGAGCACTCATTGGCCTTGAAATATTACAAGCATTTGTTGCAAAATGTATTCAACATAATGTCAGCATTGAGTAGTTGTGTGCTGTGGATTTGTTTATTAATTTGATCATTCTTCTGTCTCTCCTCCATCTGTGCACCCTTCTGTCTCTGCTTCCCACATACATCCAACACACATTCTGGCCGTGTCCAATCACAGTAGCCTTTTAGATAAGCGAGTCACGACGGCGAGCGCGTGTGGATTTCTACCTGCGTCTAATACACTCGTATCTCTCTCGAGCTCCAGTATCTCTCCGCGTTCCTTTCATCTCTTATATCACAAGTGTCATGGGTTGATCCCTGCTCCCAACCTCCCTCTGAGTCTTTCACAGTGAGCCCCCTGACTCCACACCCCCCGTGGGCGAGGCCGACCCACCACGTTGGTGTCTGACACAGTGTGGGACCCAGCAGTGCTCGGCTCAGCGGGGGGTCCCTAGAGTTAGACTCCATTATTAAAGGAATCACATCACTGTGATGGCACCTCCGCATATATTATTCCGAGGAGATAGTTTATTGATCTTGTTAGGAAATACTTCATGCCCTCGAGGTGGTGAAGATGTGGCTCTTTGCTCTAGTTGAGAGCATTAGCTTATTTATGGAGGCCTTTTTTTGGCACTTGATCCAGCTGAGGTTAGACATTAGCCTCTATAAAGTGCCTTTATACAGTATTTCTGCCCCATCGCTCTCTGTGCTATCAAACATGACACAAATAATTAACCTCAGAAAGCAAAGCCCCATCAGTACTTACAATGGAGCCAGCTCCATGCAGGCTCCATTTACTCACATACGCACATGTCTGCTTATTGTCCTGTACAGCATAAAACGGCTCACCTGAAGTGCTGCACTGTGGCTGCTGTTAAAGACTGTACCTTTGCAGGTATACTGCCGGTTTGTTGACGTGACACACAGTGGGTCTCATATGGACGGGTTAATCATTTTTAAAGCTTGACACTAGTCAGATATGTTCATTAATATGGCTGTTTATCCTCTTTGGCTTCACATATCAGAAATGAATGGAAAACAGTCTCTAATGCTCTGTTCACACAAAGGTAGTGAAAGTAGCAGGCTGCCTGTTAGGCACATCATTTACATACTCAGCTCTGTTCCAGCAGTGATTTTCTCCTGTTTCCATTATACTGGCAGAGTAGTCTATTTCTCAAGCAATGTGTTTCCACTCATAATTACTCTTATCTATTATAAATTACATTTATGCTGGTAATTTATTATATCGTATTGAATGGGGAACCCGTTGACTGCGACGATCATTTTGTTTGAAGTGCTTTTGTGTAGTTAAGTTAGAATAGAAAAAGGCAGAACTTCCCTTTCCTGAGGGAATAAAAACACGCTCTCAGCTGTTGCCACTATGTGTCAAAGCCCATCTCAGTGAGTTTATTTTGTTGAGTTATTGAGTGAACTAAACCTTCACTGTAGTCTGGAACAGATTGAGTTACCGTACAGAATATGGCCATCAAAACAAATTAAATGCATCCTTGATGCAGGTTTAATCCTGTTTTTGGAGCTGTACACCTGTGAATAGGTAATTCAACATGCCGTTCACATTACAGTGTAATCTACCTACAGTTTGCACTTGCATGCATTGGCTGCTGCTGCAGTGTGTTACTGCATGATGTTGTCTAATCTTTCCACTTCATGACTCTAGTGACTTGACTTCATCAACACGAGGAACTAGTGTGTGTTCCCACTGCAGGCACAAGTGGCCCAAATAAGCCTTTTTGACTCACATAGAGCTGGGTGCCAAACTTGAATATGTTAATGGCATAGACCAAAATACTTTGATACTATTGAGTATCAGAGAATGCCTTGTCATTCGGTTCCAAACTTTAATACTTACAGACCAACAGGTAAAGAGAGAGAGAGGAAAAACACCTGAAGTTGATGAGGTGGATGATTGTCAGATCTGGGCTTGCTGCTCTTTAGCACTGAGAAAAGAAGAGGTCTCACTCTGCCACTATTTCCTGGTACCACAAAGGTCACACTGAATTAGGTGGACTAGGCTACAATAGCATATTGCTGCCCTCCTCAGTTTAATATTCATCCATCCATCCATCCATCCATTGTCTTCCGCTTATCCGGGGCCGGGTCGCGGGGGCAGTAGTCTAAGCAGGGATGCCCAGACCTCCCTCTCCCCAGACATGTCCTCCAGCTCTTCTGGGAGGACCCCGAGGCATTCCCAGGCCAGCCGAGTGACATAGTCCCTCCAGCGTGTCCTGGGTCTTCCCCGGGGCCTCTTCCCGGTGGGACATGCCCGGAACACCCTCCCAGGAAGGCGTCCAGGAGGCATCCGGTAAAGATGCCCGAGCCACCTCAGCTGGCTCCTCTCGACGTGGAGGAGCAGCGGCTCTACTCTGAGCTCCTCCCGAGTGACAGAGCTCCTCACCCTATCTCTAAAGGAGCGCCCCGCAACCCTGCGGAGGACACTCATTTCAGCCACTTGTATCCGAGATCTTTGATCATGATCCGATGGTCATGACCCAGAGTTCATGACCATAGGTGAGGGTAGGAACGTAGATTGACCGGTAAATAGAGAGCTTTGCCTTTCGGCTCAGCTCCTTCTTCACCACGACGGACCGGTACAACGACCGCATTACTGCAGCTGCCGCACCGATCCGCCTGTCAATCTCACGTTCCATCCTTCCCTCACTCGTGAACAAGACCCCAAGATACTTAAACTCCTCCACTTGAGGCAGGATCTCTCCTCCAACCCGGAGAGGGCAAGCCACCCTTTTCCGGTCGAGAACCATGGCCTCGGACTTGGAGGTGCTGATTCTCATCCCAGCCGCTTCGCACTCGGCTGCAAACCGCCCCAACACATGCTGGAGGTCCTGGTTCGAAGAGGCCAACAGGACAACATCATCTGCAAAAAGCAGAGATGAAATCCTGTGGTCCCCAAACCAGACTCCCTCCGGCCCTTTGCTGCGCCTAGAAATTCTGTCCATAAAAATAATGAACAGAACCGGTGACAGAGGGCAGCCCTGCCGGTGTCCAACATGCACTGGGAACAAGTCTGACTTACTGTTGGCAATGCGAACCAAGCTCCTGCTCCGGTCATACAGAGACCGGACGGCCCATAGTAGAGGGCCCCGGACTCCATACTCCCGAAGCACCCCCCACAGAATGCCACGAGGGACATGGTCGAATGCCTTCTCCAAATCCACAAAACACATGTGGACTGGTTGGGCAAACTCCCATGAACCCTCGAGCACCCTGCGGAGGGTATAGAGCTGGTCCAGTGTTCCACGACCAGGACGAAAAACGCATTGTTCCTCCTGAATCCGAGGTTCGACTATCGGCCGAATTCTCCTCTCCAGTAACTTGGAATAGACTTTACCAGGGAGGCTGAGGAGTGTGATCCCCCTATAGTTGGAGCACACCCTCCGGTCCCCCTTCTTAAATAGGGGGACCACCACCCCGGTCTGCCAGTCCAGGGGCACTGTCCCCAACTGCCACGCGATGTTGCAGAGGCGTGTCAGCCAAGACAGCCCCACAACATCCAGAGACTTGAGGTACTCAGGGCGGATCTCATCCACCCCCGATGCCTTGCCACCGAGGAGCTTCCCAACTACCTCGGTGACCTCAGCCTGAGTAATGGATGAGCCAGCCTCTCGGTCCCCAGCCCCTGCTCCCTCTACGGGAGGCATGGCAATGGGATTGAGGAGATCCTCAAAGTATTCTTTCCACCGCCCGACAATATCCCCAGTCGAAGTCAGCAGCTCCCCACCTCCACTGTAAACAGTGTTGGCAGGGTACTGCTTCCCCCTTCTGAGGCGCCGGACGGTTTGCCAGAATATCCTTGAGGCCGACCGATAATCCTCCTCAATGGCCTCCCCGAACTTTTCCCATACCCGAGTTTTTGTTTCCACAACTGCCCGGGCTGCAGCACGCTTGGCCTGCCGGTACCTGTCAGCTGCCTCAGGAGTCCCACGAACCAACCAGGCTCGATAGGACTCCTTCTTCAGCTTGGCTGCATCCCTTACTTCCGGTGTCCACCACCGGGTTCGGGGATTGCCGCCACGACAGGCACCAGAGACCTTACGGCCACAGCTCCGAACAGCTGCGTCAACAATGGAGGTGGAGAACATGGTCCATTCGGACTCAATGTCTCCAACCTCCCTCGGGATCTGGTCAACGCTCTCCCAGAGGTGGGAGTTGAAAACCCCTCTGACAGAGGGTTCCGCCAGACAGTCCCAACAGACCCTCACTACCCATTTGGGCCTGCCAAGTCTGTCCAGCTTCCTCCTCCGCCAGCGGATCCAACTCACCACCAGGTGGTGATCAGTTAACAGCTCAGCCCCTCTCTTCACCCGAGTGTCCAAGACATTCGGCCGAAGGTCAGATGACACGACTACGAAGTCGATCATTGACCTCCGGCCTAGGGTGTCCTGGTGCCACGTGCACTGATGAACACCCTTGTGCTTGAACATGGTGTTCGTTATGGACAAACTGTGACTAGCACAGAAGTCCAATAACAGAACACCGCTCGGGTTCAGATCGGGGAGGCCGTTCCTCCCAATCACGCCTCTCCAGGTAACACTGTCGCTGCCCACAAGAGCGTTGAAGTCCCCCAGTAGAACAATGGAGTCCCCAGTCGGAGCACTTTCCAGCGCCCCTCCCAAGGACTCCAAGAAGGTTGGGTACTCTACACTGCTGTTCGGCCCATAGGCCGAAACAACAGTGAGGCACCTGTCCCCAACCCGAAGGAGTAGGGCAACGACCCTCTCGTTCACCGGGGAAAACTCCAACACATGGCGGCTAAGGTGGGGATGACATTGTGGTCATGCCTCTCACCATGGGCAACTCCAGAGTAGAAGAGAGTCCAGCCTCTCTCAAGGAGTTGGGTTCCAGTACCCAGACTGTGCGTGGAGGTGAGCCCGACTATCTCTAGCCGGTACCGCTCAACCTCCCGCACTAGCTCGGGCTCCTTTCCCCCCAGCGAGGTGACATTCCATGTCCCCATTGCCAGATTCTGAGTCCAGGGATTGGGACGTCGGGGCCCCCGCCCACGACTACCACCCAAATCCCACCGCATCAGCCCCTTCTGATCCCTCCCGCGGGTGATGGGCCTACTGGAGGGCGGGCCCACGTCGCTCCTTCGGGCTGTGCCCGGCCGGGCCCTATGGGCAAAGGCCCGGCCACCAGGCGCTCGCCCACGAGCCCAGACCCCAGGCCTGGCTCCAGGGTGGGGCCCCGGTAACGCCAGTCCAGGCGACGTAGTCTTCCTCGTTTTTGTGTCAATCATTGGGGCTATAGAACCGCTCTTAGTCTGACCCGTCACCTAGGACCTGTTTGCCTTGGGAGACCCTACCAGGGGCAATAAGCCCCAGACAACATAGCTCCTAGGATCATTCGAGTACTCAAACCCCTCCACCACAATAAGGTGGCGGTTCAAGGAGGGGATTAATATTCATTTAATATTAAATATTCACAGTGAATAATTGTACAATAATGTAATTTTAAAAAATTGGTATTAAAAAGTATCATTCAGGAATTGGTATCTAAGTCGAGGTGTCTGTACTGGTACCGTTTTCCAAAAGAATGTAACTTTTTTTGTTTCACAACAGTTTGAACAGCACTAGCCACGTGGAATCCAATCTGCTCAGTTCTTATTTGAGCCTCATAAATATATGATCCTAAATCAGATACAGATCAGATTTTCTGCAGTGCCACCTCAGTCTTTCCGCTCTTACCGGACTCCACGTCCACACACACCTCCTTCTGGGGGTAGCAGCATTTGTGAAGTGAAGTATTTTGATTGATGACACAAGTCTGAGCCCCTCTGAGGGCATTTTCCCAGCCCGTTCAACAGCATATCCATTTATCTGTCCATCCGTTCACCCGTGCACCATCCTTTTCACTCCTCAAATGTATTACACTGGATACTGAGCAAGGATATGGACTGCTGAGTGTTCATCCTTAGTGCTGACTTGCTGAACACCTTTGGCAAGCACTCAAAGTGCTGAGGAGCTGGCCGGCCTTCATGGCTGTATGGTATGCGTGTACCTGCCAGGAGCTTCACAGCTGCTATTATTTGTCACTTAGAGGTGGAGACGGGAGGGTTAGGGCAGGGAAAGGTCAGACACAGTGCGTCGTTGGAAGTCATTTGTTGGGGTGCTGATTCACTTTACATGCCAGCTGCTAGACTTTGGTGTTGTAAAAAATTTTTTAGCACACGATGTGCTACTATACAGCAGAATAGTGTCATTTATTGTCAAATAATGTATATAAATACTGTATATGTCATGTTTCCACCTGAAGACAAAGACATGCTCCGGACATGTTTTGAATAAAATATTGAACAGAACCCAGTCATGCCAATCCCTGTTATTTTAGTTCAGAAATGAAGAGCTAAAAGTGGTCGTGGTCACAGTTAGCTGTGATGCTTCATGAGTTGCCAAAGAAGCTCTGTCTCTCATTTATCTTTTCCCCACACTTTTTTCATGTTCCTCCCGTTTTCTTTACTCAGACACAAATGATTCTCTTGCTCACATTAGGTGTAATATGTGGGAGCCAGCAAAAATGTTTGCCCCCGTCTCCCCATCTTCGCCCTCTGTTTTACACAGTGTTCATTAAAAGGCAGACGCCGAGGTGTGGTAAAGGTAATTGTCTGGCTTTTGCTGCACTGATTACCGTCACGTCGTCTTGGGCTCTGTGTGAAACAGAATTCCCCGCTCTCATTTCCATGGCCTTCCCATGGAAGGAATACAGCAATAGCTAGAATCTGCAGTGGCAGGCTGTGAGTGGAGGGGTTTAAAACACATGTACGCTGCACAGGTTTACACGTTTAGAGATATCCAGCTGTGTGGATACTTGAACACCAGTGATATTCTCAGACATGGGTAGATTTCAAGATGTCAATCACTACAGTCAAGAAAAATGTAATAAAGCACAGTGATAATGACACATTGTAACAAAGAGTCGTACAGTTTTGACACATTTGAGGATGATTGACCGCATAGAACATAATTGTTAACACAATAGCTTGCATTTATATCACAAACATCGGACTGGCCTTGGCCGGCTCTGTTCCGCCTCAGTGAAGAATTAGAGAGTCTTTCAGAGAAGAAAGACTAAATAAAGGAGTCTTTGCAATGTTGATCGACTGACTCATGTTCAGTGGTCCTACACAATTGTGCTACACCTACGCCGGTGTTTTCACTTCACTCTCGCCTCATTAGACCTCTTCTGTGGACTGTTTGTGTACAAACTGTGCCTGATTGTGTTGTCCCTCACTCTGTGCTAGCCTTGTTGCACCTGCGCAGGAAAACTTCCACTTATATCATTGTTACTGGAAGCTGTAATTCCCAGAATATCTCCTCCCAGCTTCAAGATAAGCAGATCTAATCTTAACAGTTGTTTTTTGTGTTATGCATCCACTTTTATGACCGTGCAGCTATTGAAATGCAATGCATTTTAATGCGTTTCATTTATTAATCGGTTGTACTGAAACACCAAAAATGATTTTTCCAGTGAAAAATTCTGAAAACGATTACACATGATAGCAAAAAACAAGATTTGAAGTCATTCAGATGGTGGAAAGAGGTATTGGAAAGTAGGAAATGTCCACAAAATTGCTGAAATTTGATTTGCCGGAACAAAACTTCTCAGCAGACGTGACGGAGTTACAGTAAGCTTTCTTCTATTTTGCCAATGCTTTTGGGATCAGTTTACAATATGCCGGTCTAAATGATACCTTTACACGAGCTTGAAGCCTTTGTGTGAAATAGTGCCTTTTTCCCTGTTTTCCAAAAAAAAAGTAATCTCATAAAAATGTATTATTGCTAATAGCGTTACCTCAGGCACCACCAGTTCTACAGCCGCCTCCTTGATAATCAGAAGTATGTGAGGAAGCTCAGTCTGCAGGTCGAATCAGCACACAAATGTATTCCAGTGTGTTTAATGCTGTTGAGACGGCCCAGTGGAAACGCAAATCATCTAACAAAACGCTGCATTCGTGCCTGATGTCGCTCTTTGGACTACGGTATCTCTTGTGCACATGAATATTCAGACGTGCACTCATCGTTAGTCTGTCTGAGTAAGAGGCTGTAAATTTCCTCAGATGTGTTGTGGTAATACTACTGAGCAGTTGCCACTTTGTGCTCTGAGTCAGCTATGTGACATGGAGTGAGCGCGGCTGACACAGTGCCATCTGTGTTATGTTGTGTGTGGTGCAGGATCCCTGGCAGGCTCAACGACAGACGCACTCCCCTCGGAGAGCTCAACTGGATCTTCACGGCCATCACCGACACGATCGCCTGGAACGTGCTGCCGAGAGGTGAGGCCTGTTTCACCACATGTCACCATGTTGTATTCCACTGTTACCAATCTGACAGAGTCATTCCAGCTTACTACAACTTGGGTCTTAGTTCTGTGGTTCTGGCCTTCGTTTCCATCAGTTATGATGACATTGTGGTCACTGACCATTCGTTAAACCCCTCCTCCTAACAGCAACTGTCAAATCACAGCTTAGCAGACGTTATGGTGCAGAGCAGGCCTGTCAAGCTTTCCGTCCACATGTGGAGTGGTGTCCACGGGACCTGATTCAGAGCAATACTTGCACTATGTGAAGGGTTGTGTCCACACGGTTCCCTTCTGTGTAGAAGCTGGTCCCAGGTGAGACCTGAGTGAGATTAGAATATAACAGCAGCTTGAACTAATGTTTCTCGATATCGGATTCATAATACCAGCAGTAACTGGCTCTACGCTGCAATATAAGAGTGACATGTTTTTTTATTTGCACGTCCTCCACTTGGATCATCAAGCAGTGAAGATGCTGACGTTTGGCATGTTGCCTCAGTTTTCTAGCATGATGTCATGAACGTGGCAGCCAAATGCATGTTCACGACCCTACGAACATTACATAACATAACATAAGCTTGATACTGTAGTGAGCTGCACCTTATAAATCATCATGTCTGTCAGCAAAAGGAACCACTACAGGCTGGAAATGAGAAGCCTGTTTTTGTATAGCTCTGTTTGAAACCGACGACCGTTTTTTGAGAAGCACCGCTGTCATTGTAAACTCTATATAACTGCTGGAAACAGTGGCCAAAACTATGAATAACTGCAGAAAAGATGGCAAAAAAAACATTCCTCTAATGGCACACTTAAGTTCAGAAACTATTCAAATAATGTCTTGATTTCAACATGTCTCGCCAATGATGAAAAATGAAATGACCTGTGTGTTTCAGCTCAGGGAGCCCAAATTAGGGCACCTAATAAAAGCAGTGCAGCAGTCAAGCATCAGCAATACTGTAACTTTGGGAACATCCCCAGTGGTTGAAAATAGTGGAGATGTTGATAGAAAGTGCAAGAAGTGCAGCGTGGCTCCTCAAATTGAGATTAATTGTGTTTAGAGAATCTTGCACAGTATTTGGGGATATCACTTTAAGGAGCCAGAAGAGCAAGTATGCATGTGCATACACACTCAAGCAAAACTCTGAATGGTGACAACACACGTGCATACACACACACACGTGCATACACACACTGCCACCAATCATTACTCACTGGCTCATCTTCGCTAGAGGAAAATACTCACACAGTCTTTTTTGACATGCATTTAACGTTTGCATTCAGCGCAGATACTTCCTGTCACTGCTCACCTGTCTCTTGTATACAACACACACACACACACACACACTCTCAGACTCCCCTGAGGCAAACTGTATCGAGCTAGAATAGTAATGTGACAATGCTGATGGCTGCCAAAGCTTTTTAAACCCCCTGGGCCCTGCTGTTAATGAAGCAGCCCACATCAGAGAGAATCCCTGTAATGAAGGCACTGCACACCTAATCCAAATCACACACACACACACACACACTCAGTCACTCACTCACACACACACTCAGTCACTCACTCACACACACACAGTAGCACAAACACTTCAACATTTAAAGAGCGGAACACTAACAGCAGGACAGGAGTTGTCAGACACTGTCTCTCATATAATTTCTCCAAGGCGTACACACACACACACACACACACTCATATTCGCTCCCTCACACAAACAGGGGAATCACAGTCATAAGACAGAGATTGGCATGGGATTGGCTTGGCCCCATTAAAGTCAATTAGTGAATAGATTAATGGTCTGATGAAAATGTGACTGCGGCTCATCTCTGTAATCTGCATATGTGTGTGTCCTCTATATTCTGTAGGCGTACACATCATCCACCCTGTTTTCCTCTAAAGTGGCCGCTTTGCTCTCATTAAACTTCCTTCTTTTACCCAGTTTGATTTCAGTCGCTCGTTCAGCGGCCCATTTTCCCCACCCGTAATCCCGTTTTTGTGTTAATTGTATTCAGCCGCCGCCCCTCGCCTGTCTCTTAACTTAATGGATCATTTCTGTTCGCACTCTCTCTCTCTCTTTAGATTTGTTCCAGAAGCTGTTTCGCCAAGACCTGCTGGTGGCCAGCTTGTTCCGCAACTTCCTCTTAGCGGAGAGGATAATGAGGTCATACAACTGCACACCGGTCAGCAGTCCACGTCTGCCGCCGACATACATGCACGCCATGTGGTAAGACACACGCAAACAGAGCCTCATGCACACAGATACACTGTGGTCTTTGCTTTGTGGAGCAGAAGGCAAGAGGAGCAGCCATCCACAAAGCTCTGCCACCGGCTCACACACACACTGAAGTTAAAGGACGAACAGACTTTCTAACAGACAAATTCTTTGATTAGACAAGAGACAGATAGTGTTATTGATGGGATGTATATTTAATGACTGCAATTTGTTGCTTTTAAAAAGCCATCAGTAGATTACAAAATGCTTTCAACTTTGTCACTTATGCACAAATGGTAAGTCTGCCTCAGGGCTTAATTGCCCAAAAGTTATCGGCTCATCCATTCAATGAAAACTGTTCCCCACTGTTGAAAGCAGCTCATAGCAATGTGCCTTATGTTTTCGTGACCGTTTGGTTTGGTTTCGTCATTTTTTTTTATCACCGTAGGTAAATGGCAAAACAGACCAGGTTTTGTCTCAGTGAGATATTTGTGGCAGCAGAAAGCTTAAAGGAATGCCGTCTGTGTTTGGTAGCTTTCAGATCCACAGTCAGATGAGATGATCAGCATCACTCAGCACAGGCCGCTTAGTCGAGCTTAGCATAAAGACTTTGGCTAACAGCTAGCGTGTTTCATCAAAGTGCCCTCCAACAGCTCCAAAGCTGTTTTCTGCAGCACATTGCATCTTGTGGATTCAGCACAGGTGGAAACGGAAAACAAGATGCTGTGGTTTGGCACGAGGTGGCTGACCCGCTGGAGCTAGTTAGTGGCTGTACGCAGCATCTCAACATCCCTGTCCTCACAGTTTGGTCGCAGGCTTCGCCCTTTTCCGTGCAGGCGAGTCAGAGATGTTTTGGTGGCTAACTTGCTTGCTGATAAAGTACAACGTGATAACAGTAGAAAAGCTTTTTCTAGATATTCTTCTTCCCGACAAACTTTCAGGAAGAAAGCAAACATGTTTGTCAAAAATGTCAGCAAGCTTAAGCCTGTTTTCTCTCTGCACAGGTTGTGAACTTTACCTCCTGCTGCTGTACGGTGCGAGCAGGAAGTTAGCTCTCATTCAGCACAAACCTTCTCATGCTTGAAGGATTGCTCATGCTGCTGTCGTTGAATATGCAATATTATCGGCCGGAGCGTCAGTCAGACCCCAGATGTAAAGCGCGATTTCTTATTTACGGCCGCTGATGGGTTGATGTGAAAAGAGGACCGCAGCGAGCTGCAGTGTGTGACATTATTCCCATCGTTTAACCCGCATTCATCACACAAAGCAGAAAACCAAATGGAAGCACTTTAATTACTTTCACAACTTCTCAAAATAAATATTGCTGAGGAAGTGTGAGCCAAAACATGGAGGTGCTTTTATCTGCTTCTGCCCTCCAGCATATGCAGACACCTCGTTCATGCTAAGTATAATTTCCACGCTCGTGCTTCTCACTTGTTTCTATACGTTGACGGTTGCCGGTGTTGCCTTATGCGTTGCTCTCTGCTTCGCAGCAGAGGAAGTTACAGCAGCCTTGGTCGACCTGAACGATGCTCAGACAGACACAAGACAAGTTGTGTGTGGAGGTAGAGCTCAGGTGTTGCTTCAACCACACACACACACACACACACACACAGAGAGAGCAGCAGGATAACACCTGTTCTCTGGGGGATATTAAAAGCCTTTGTGGGGCGTGTTGAACGTCTTTAGCTGTAGCAGACATGGCAGATTTAGGTTAAAAGCAGCGGTGCCAGAAAAAATACGACTATATTCCTGCAAAAAGTTTTTTTTGAATCATTAAACAATACAAATCTAAGAGTTTAAGAGAGTTGTCCCCTTTACTCACACAGCTTGAGACAGACGTTCTTGCAGCGTTTCAAAATGTCTACCTACTCACTGATTTGACCTCCATGTTTTCTCATTACTGGAGTTGCACACAGATACACAGAGGTCTGAAAAATCTCCCTGTTGACTTCACATGCTCCTCCACGGAGGCACATTGTCCCATCATGTATCCCCCTTTAGTTCCACTAACACGTCTCCCACTGTCATTTTCTCTTCTTGGTCTTCTATAAATGCCTCCCTCCATGTCTCCCACTCGTTATCTGGCTCATGTTGAAAAGAAAAAAAAAACGCTCTCTCTCACTCTCTTTGCCTCGAGGAGCAACTTGTTGTGTAACACCCTGGCATCATTTATTGTAAAGAGCGCTGCTCCCCGCTCCTTGAGCAAGCAGCAGTCCTCCTCTCTCGCTCGCAGCCGCCTGTTATTTTGGATTGGGGGTATATTGCGCTGTTTACCGCCAAAGAGATTGGGAGTTGCACTTTCACAGCAGCACATGCAGTATTCAAGAGGGACAGAGTAACGACAGAGAGGTGCTTTAAGAGTTTAGGAAACAAGAGTGAGAGAACGATAAAAAATGGAAGTGCCGAAGATAAAAGGCGAGTAGAAAAATAAAAGTTTGGATCAGCATAGTTGGAGGGGGGGGCGGAGGCTTTAGCAGTTCGGGGCCTCTTTGATCGATGTTGGTGCCCGAACACAAACAGCAATTGTTATTCAAATGGAGCAGAATAGGGGGGAGCAGATAAACCCAAGGCTGATTGCTCCCTCGTGGGCAGTTACAGTGTGGGAGTGTGTGTGGGTGTGCATCTACTTTCGATGTGTGTTTGTGAGCGCGCGTCGCTGCACCACTCTGCAGGCAACAGGAAAAAGAGCTTAGTCAGCCGCCAACTGGCCCCCTACACTCTCTGTTGTCGGCTGTCCCCTCATCTCACGCAGCACGCACACACATGCACACACAGGTTTTGGTGATGAGTTACTCATTGGTATTGGCAGGCATCGTGCGAGTGAACGCTGTCTCCTCAAACGGTGCAGCAGCCTCCTCCCTGTGAGCGTGTCTTTGCAGATTTGACTGCTCTATCTGCTTGTTTCCTCGCCGTTGGATTACATAAACAGCAGTGGGGTAGATAGATATTTGTTCGCAAAAAAATACCAGGCTCCAATCCCAGCACGTCAAGTTATGAAACCTAATAAAAGGTGAGGGCTGTTTTGTCTGTATCATGAACAAAAAGTCTATTTGTCTCTCAAATACTGGACTTAATGACAGGAAATGTGAAGGCTTATTATAAGATTGAGATGACCTAATTGGAGCTAGAATTGGAAAAGTATGACCACCAAACCGTTACCGCACAATAAACCTACCAAAGGCTTCCAATCTGTTAATTGCTCTCCTGTTCAATCTACCACTTAGACTCGAGTATATCAAGCATTTCCTTTAGCAGTTGCTCTGTAAATTAGTTCAATAGAACAAAAATAACACTGATATGTGCATCTAGAAGTAGCCACTTCTTTAATGTTTTATAGCCTTAAATAAATCCGAAATATCATTTATATATATAGAAGCACAATTTGTTTGCCTAATGTGCTGTCACTTTATCAACCACATCTGCCTCCTCTGTGATTGTGAACATTTATAATCCACTCCTCTTGCACTACAAGGTATTTTATACTTTTTGCCATAGTTACATTATATTATTATACATAGGATAGCTTATTTTTTAAATTATTTTTATTGTTACCTATTTGCACAATTACATTGTTCTTATTTGCACCTTCCAATACTATTAGCACCCCCCCTTATGTGTTCGAAAGAGCTTCTGTCACAGTGAATTTCTCCATTGTGAGATTAATAAAGTCTGATCTATCTGAATACACACAACACACACACAAATACAAGCCGAGGTCTTCAAATCTGTTGGGTAAGTGTTGGTTTCATGTGTACAGTCAGACCTTAAATGGCAGCACCAGCCTTGTAGAATGAGTAACACCTGCTCAGACTGATGCAGTAATGCCTGTAGTGCGCTGATGCCATTGTTGCTGCAAGACTATATTTCTAAATTCTCCCATTTGCCTGAACCTTTACCAACTGACATGACTGCTGGGGTAAACTGGCTTTTTGTTGACCTGGTGGTTGATGGAGGAAGCATGCCACCTGCAAAGTGTACCTCTTACTTTTCTGATTAGACTTAGCTTACTATGTGTTTGCATGCTGCACGTACATGACAGCCAACGCCGTGAGCTCGAGCCAGAGCGCAACTCTATCACACCCCTCGCAGCTAATGGGAAGAGCTGTTTAAGCAGCATAAAGAGTCTGAGACGGAGTGAACTGCGTGTCATTCGTTCAGCATCACATTACATCGCGGCGCATCTACTGGGAGCATGACTCAACCCCTAACTCGTGCTAACTGAGAGGAAACAGCCCCACTGAGGCCCTGAGCTCAATTTGCTGCAAGAAAAAGGAGCCGGAAAGTGGAAGGAAAGAGAGACAGACAGAAAGACTAGAGGAGCTGTGATAAGGTTTGATGTGAGTTACATAACCCCATGAATTAGATATGATGACCATGAGAGAGTGCTGGTGTTTACAAAGGGATTAAAGGCTCCTTGCTGCCCTCTCCAGGACCTCGAGCTGGGAATTTAAAGAGGTGTATGTGCACGGGGAAGAATGCGATGGGGGGGGGGACGAGTGAGTGGAGAGGGAGAGTCATGACCAAGGAAATTCATCTTTTTTGAGTAGCTTCAGGTCATAATGAGATTTATTTAAAACTGCAACAAATGTGTGTAGTTTTGGGTTTATTTCTTATAATGTATGTGGCAACTCTAACGTGCTTTGTGTATGTGTGTGTGTGTGTGTGTGTGTGTGTCACCTCTCTACAGGCAAGCATGGGACCTGGCTGTGGACATCTGCCTCTCTCAGCTGCCTACCATCATAGAGGAGGGCACCGCCTTCAGGGTAAGTGTGTGTGTGAGAGAGAGAAGAGCAAACACTGGGACCTCTTCAGCTTCACTGTAAAGGTGGAAAAGATGCTCCATTTCACCGAGTTTTTCTAAGCGTGTGTGTCGGTTAGCTGTGGCTGTTTATCTAGCACTGATGGATGGCCTTTCTCTCGGATCTGTCACCACTGACGCCTGCAAACAGTTCTTGTTTGCACTGCAAGTTCTCCACCTCTAGCATCTACAGCATCTCTATTAATCTTTTCAACGCACACACACTCGTTCCCAGTGGGGAACATTGTAAAATGTCAGGTCTAATAATTCAAGTGTAAGTGTCAAATAAAAAATAGTTTGTGAAACCACTGGCCCTGCACTTTCAGCCACACTCTCTTGTTGTATTTACTGACATGGTTGGACACTGTGATGGAGATGCTGAGTCTAATGGAAACACGCTGTGAGAGGCTGAGTGAAGTGATGATGACTTCAGATATCTGGGTCCACACAAGACATTTTAGAGTGTGTTTTTCAGTAGACTGACCAGAGAGCAGCAACATGTGCTTTGTGATGCAAACTGAAACTTCTGAAAAAGCTGCTTTCTGACAGTGTTTGCACTTTTATCTGGGCCTTTGCTTTCCTCCACCTGGCCCTCAGAGGTGGGCATCTTCTTCATCGCTCCCCCGGGAGCAGTTTTCCATCCTCGATCCTGCTCTCCTTTCTCCCGCACTCGGGCCGAAAACACTTACCGGCAGCGTAATTGAGCCTCGGAGGACTACTAAAGGACATCTTCCCTCTCTGTCTTGCGCTGTCTTTCAGGAGCCTTTAATTCCTCTCTGATGTGCTTCAACTGTTAACCTCATTTTCTTTCTCTGTCACAACAGAGTTTTAAAGCTGCAGGAAACATATAGTTCAAATTCAGTTTGATTTTCTGCTCTTGAAAATGACCCAGTGTTGGTAATTGTTTAACCTCTGCTGCACTCCTTCACTACCTGCCACCGCCAAGTATTTGTTTTTGTCCCACCACGACAGCAATGGAGGCATTATGTTTTCAATCGTCTGTCCTTATATCCATCCCATTCCTGTGCAGTGACGTCATGAGGGAATCTTGGCGCAAATGTTCACTTGGACTCAAGGATGAACCGATTCGACTTTGGTGGTCAGAGGTCAAATGTTTCTGTATATGGCTGTCCTCTACATTTCCTTGTTTCCACTCTATACTTAAAGTTCTGTTTGTCCTATTTGAAATGCCACATATTGATCATTGTTGGTTTAAGAACTCCCACAAGAAGCAAGAATGGTGGTTTCTGTGTGTTGGCTCTTGAGTGATGAAGCCATTGACTTGCAGTACATGCCTGTCAAACGTGACTGAGGGATCTGTTCTCCCTCACTAGAAGAGAAGAGAGTAGTTGGTAAAGGTGTTGATGCTTTCTTCTGAATTGCAGCGAGTGCTTTGCAGATGCCTTTGCCCCGTGTTTTTACACAGTCTGCCTGACTTTATTGGCGGAGCTTATTGGGTCTGTACGCAGCCTGAGAGAAAGACTGCAGACGCTGCTCAGGCCAGGAACAAAACCTCCACCTTCTCTGCATAATTTTTCATCACAAAATGTGTCTCCTCAAAGAAAAACATGAGAAACTGTTATCTTATCTAAATTTCAACAGAAGTCTGTAATACTACTTCAACTATGTTTAGCATCTGATTGTAGCCAGTGAAGCAATCCTGTAGTTCTAAACTAGAAATGGTTAACTAAACTGTCCCTATTTTGCTGCCTATCCAGTTCCACGTTGTGCTAATTCAATCAATTATATCATTAAGAATGATTGTTATACAGAGTTCAGAAATAAAACTGGTGTTAAATTGCACTCTATTTGGTATTTGAAAGGTCTGTAAAAGCCTCACATTTAACTTGGTGAACCCTGCAGAATCCGTGACCGAGCTATAAATCTATTTGCCGCTAATACAGATGCTAGAATTGGGTGTTAATCGAATCAGTAAAGCAAAGGGGGCTCAAAATGGAACGCTGTTCCCACATCGTGAGGCGCTTTAAATACAGGAGCTCAGGCTCAAAGCCTGCACCCACTGGTCCCCACTTTTTTCATGTATCAGTGAGTCTGTGAGCTTGTGTATGGAGTTATTAAGCTTTGATTATGCACAAATTAATTTAGCCATCCAGCCGCGAAGCATTGATATTTCCCCTCTCTACATCCATCAACAGCCAACACAGCGCTGTCGTAATTCCCGCTGCAATATTAACACTCTGCGTGATCAAAAACTCCACGGCCAGCAACCAATCAATCAGGCAAACTGCCGTGGCAGCAGAGAGAGGGAGAGGGAAGATGATCATGATAGATCAGGATTTATGCCGCTACTGCAGTGCAGTGTCACTTCTTAGCTCATTGTGTCAGGGCTTTTAAGAAATGATAAGCTAGTCAGTGCAGACTGGCTCATTACGGCATGTGTGTGTTTGGAGAGAAAGAGGGAACGAGGGAGCACGCTGAGTTGTCAAAAATCATGATAAACACTGTGTGTGTGTGTGTGTGTGTGTGTGTGTGTGTGTGTGTGTGTGTGTGTGTGTGTGTGTGTGTGTGTGTGTGTGTGTGTCCACAGCACAGTCCTTTCTTTGCGGAGCAGCTCACAGCGTTTCAGGTGTGGTTGACGATGGGCGTGGAGAACAGGAACCCTCCTGAGCAGCTCCCCATTGTACTGCAGGTACAAGCACACACACACACACACACACACACACACACACACACACACACACCTCCAGGCACAGTCTCTGTCTCGCTTTTGATTATAATAGAAAGTGATTTTCTGAGAAGGAATCATGAGAGTGAACATGAAATAAAATCATTGGAATTGCTTCATGTCACTGCAGGGACATGTTACATGTGGCATTAAAGTGAGATGGTAGTTAGCAGGTTATTTGTCGTCTCTCTGTCTTGTATTGTGGCAGCAGGAAGTCATCTGAGCTGCTGTCCCTGTCCCTGTCCCTGTCCCTGTCTCCGTCTCCATCCCCATCTCTGTCCCTGTCCCTGTCCCTGTCTTTTTCTCTGTCCCTGTCCCTGTCTCCGTCTCCACAAACAGAAAAGGAAGCTCTTCAGAATCACACAGGCCCAGAAAATCTGTACAATCTTTTATAAAAGCTTTTCCAACATTTTCTCTGTCTCTCACTTTAATCCTGCCATCTTTGATGATCATGCCGAATTATAATTAAGTATGTACGAAGAAAACATCTCTAGTAGCAGTCAAACCTGACGGCTTTAGGAGCCGTGATAACGGATTTCAATAAAACCAAAAGACACAAACAAAAGTAAGTTGCAGAGAATGAGAACAGATGAATTTAAAATACAGAAGATTTGATGTAAATAAAAGTAATAGCGGAATATGCTGATGCATATCATGCAGACAACTGTTTTGTTTTCTTCACTCATTGCCTCATGCTTTGCATCATGAAGTCCCTCTGGACAGCAGTATTCACACTCACACCAATAGTCTCGCTTTCTTCTCTTAGATTTCAAAAGAAAGGCTGTGCTGATGAATGCGTTGAAATATGGTTCTGTGTTGTGAGGGGTTTCCACAGTAAAGGAGGAGGGGCGGTTTCACCTCGACCGCACTCAGGGCGTGGACAGACAAGAAGCCCCTGTGCATGTAAATCAGACCAATACACAGATGGATTCTTCTCCATTATGCCCCTTTCAAATATGCACTTCATTAAAGTAAATGTGCTGCCAGTTTTTCATGTTAGTGCCATTTTTTCCAGAAGTGCCAACAGCAGTTTTACTCACTGGCTGCTCATTTCAGTAACACTTCTAACGTAGCTCAAGTCTGAACTGAATGCCGTCACTTTAATAGTATGACTACACGACACACACGCACATATATATGCTAATATAAACAAATTTTGCAAGATATTCCTCCTCTCCCTCTTCTCATTTCCTGTCAACTTCCTACTGTGCACTATCAAAAATATAAACAAGCGTGTGCTCAGCTGTTCATGTCAACTACTTATAGTGAGAATATCCAACAAAACACATCAAAAACAGCATGTTTGTCTTGTCATCTTCAGATGTTCTCGGCACTGTCTGACAGGAGTCTTTGATTTATCTAATAACTGATGAAATTGATAAGGGGTTGGTTAGTGAAAACTGGGGGCGGGTCCCTTGTCTCTTGCACTCATTATGGTCATTAATTAAAGCACGTAGATGAATATCAAGCTGCAAAATAAGTTTTGACAAGTCCATCATTGATGCAGCCAAGAGAGAACTGAGGACACTCCTCTTCCTTCATATTATTTTTCAGTGGCAACGCTTCCACTTGTGCATGAGGTGCCCAGTATCCTGCAGAGCACTGCAGCTGTTTGAAATGGAATCTGAAAAGAAATGGCTTGAAATAACAGAGCCAGCAATGTTGCAGATTTCATGTTATTCTCCATTATGCATGAACAAACTCAGAAGCAATAACGCGTTGCCATTTCAAATGAAAGGTTCAGCAGTTCCCAGCTCACAGCAGTTAAATACGGCTGGGGTCAACAAATGTAACAGCCATCTCACTAATAGATAAAACTAGAAACCACCACAAAAATTACAACTACCTGCATAAACCACCAGGTTCTGAACACACACATGACAAACACTAACAAAAAGACAAGAACATTAGAACATAAAACAGCAAAGCATCGACTGGGCCGTCTATATAGCCCCAGCTTTCAGCACACTTGATAGAAAAGAGTGCCTGCGTGCACACGTGAATGTGTGCGTGCAGCAAAAGAGCAACACACTCTGCCCCACCTCCGTTGCGTTGAGATGAGCTGGTGCAGACAGCTGCAAATTACAATGAGAGCAATTAGATCTGTTAGTAGGAAAAATGCATCTGATAAGGTTTATCAGCAAAATTCTTGTCATAGCCAATCAATCAGGTAAGCTAGCATTGCCATAGAGACCAGGTTATATTGAGGCTATGGTAGCAATAGCATTAGTACGAACAGTTATATAACCATAATGTATAACCAAATATAACACTAGTTGTACCTCTGCAGGTATTCTGGTGAAAGTAAAGCAAAAGCGTAATCAGTGACGCAACACTGCACAGACACTGATCTTGTAAAGTAACGTATCACCTTTAAATGAAAGTAACAAGTTATTAATATTAATATTAATATTTTTGAAAGTAACTTGCGGAACTCTGTGCTGCACGAGTATCTTAAGCACACACATCACCTGCCAAAGATCGATCCATCCATCGCAGCAATAGTGTTACCTCTCACCTCTGGCCATCTTCATCCTCCTCCTCCCTCTTCTCATCTCCTGTCGCCTTTCTACTGCAGAAAAGTGTGATGTGCACTGCAAAATTCTTCCTGTAATTTGAGCTCAGCATGTACGGGCCAGTTTTCCTCGTTACAACCCTGCAAAGCCTGTGACAAGAACAGCGGCTGCTGCGTTCCCTGTGGTGGTGTTAAATTTGTTCGGGATGCTTTAATTGGGGTGAAGGCCTGCTCAGACCTTGTAGTGTGTATCTGCTGTTGAGTTACAGCAACTGGATGTTTGTCCCCTCCCTATGCCGCGTCTTCCCACCACCACCACCATCCTGTGGGGCCGTACACTTGTGCTGTTGTATTATATCACAGTGTAGTAGTGCCGCTGTCCGTGTTGAATGGTAATTTCCTGCTGACTCAGCGCACTGCGAGCCACAGCCCGTCCATACAGCAGTTCTGTCGGGGCCCGTTAAAAGCCGAGGAAAAGGCAGACTGATTGGAGAGCGCTGGATGCTGTGTGAAGGCATCTATGTGTGTGTATGCGTGTGCGCGCATGTGTTTGCTGTTGATGTCGAGGGAGAGGGAGTAAAGCACCAGTAGCCTTTAAGATTATGCAACGTTATGCAGCTTTACACTGTGAGGGCAAATGAATCTTAAGGCTACTTCATGCTCTCTGATGTAACAGCCGGACACATAAACAGGTTTTATACCCTTTTAGGCACACAATTGCATAAGATTGAAGTTAAAAGTCTGGCGTAAACTCTTGGAGGATTTAGAATTTCATGCCAAAATCTAATCTCACTCCATCGGAAAGATGCAAAGAGCTACAAGAAGTGGGCATCATAGAGTACCCCCTCAATAATGCTCTTTAATGAAATGAGCAAAGGGAGGACAACAGAGCTCAGGGAGGAGAGATACGGTGCGGCGTTGTCTTGACAACAGCCATTTCATCCAGGAAGGATTAACTGATTTTGCAAAGGGATTACAGCATCCCTAACTTGTGATGTTACGGCAACAGCAGCACATTCACACACATTTGGCGTTAGGTGTCAGTGAAGCGATTAAGGCATGCATCATATAATAACATGACGGTGTGTGTCTCACCGCTCATACACAGCGGGATGATGGGAAGTGCTTACTCATCACGGTAAAGGAGATTGGAGTCAAGGTGTTACATAAATAAGGAACTGAAATAAATACAGCATTGCCCAGTGAGTGTTTGCATCCCCGCTACGATCAAATGACACATGAGTGTTAATGTGGTGCTCAAATCATGTGTGTGTGTGTGTGTGTGTGAGACAGTGTGGAAAATATTCACTGACATCTGTGTCAAATCCAGTTGAAAAGATGAATCGTGACAAAGAGAAGCTTGGACCAGGAGAGGTTCAGACCGAATTCTTGCTTGCTTTCTTCCTGTTTCTCATAGAGCACACACCTACGTCACACACACACGCACGCGAATGTTCCCACGCTCTTCCTTGGAGCTGGCGGTAACCCTGGGTCGGTCTTCCCCCAGCCTCCTTCTGTTAGCGTGCTCACGCTCACCAGGTTAAAGTCACGGAGAACACTAATAATACAGTATGTGTTGGTGGAAGTGTCCGTGTGTGTGTTTGTGTGTATATATATATGTGTGTGTGTGTGTTTGTGTGTGTGTGGACCTGGGCTCCTCCATATGCTTGTTCCTACACACACTGTGGGACAGTCACATGGGGTTGGACCGGTGTCCAGAGACTCTGTGCTACATTGTGCTCAATGCTGCATAAACTACACACCACACACACATATACATTTTTAGCACATACCATATGCCTCCTTAAAATAGTCCCCCTGGGCCAAACCTGCTCCATCGTGATCCCGTTTGTCGTCACCGTTACTTTGCGTGTACACACACACACACACGTAAAACTGAAAGGCACACACACTCGGGTATTGTCCTAAACCCGTATCTCCTCAAGAAGCAAAGTGAAATGGCAGCCAAGAGGACGCACCCAAGCGCCCACGCATGCATGCTTTGCGTGCACGTACACACATGCACAAACGCACACACACACACACACACACAAAGAGTAAACAAATGCGACCTGGTGTAAGTGTGTTAGCAGCAGTGGTGTGAGAGCCACCTGTTTCACTCCACCTCCTCACCCTCTTTGCCATTTCCCCTGCTGTCCTTCCTCCTCCTCCTCCTCCTTTAATCTCAGGCTTCCTCTTGGCTTGGACGCAGTTGACCTCTGACCTCTGCTCTCTTTCAGGTCCTCCTTAGTCAGGTGCATCGGCTGCGAGCTCTCGACCTGCTCGGACGCTTTCTGGATCTGGGTCCCTGGGCCGTCAGTCTGGTGCGTTTACATGCCTGTTTGAAAGTAATGGCTGCATTTCAAGAGAACTCTCCAAACTTTGGGCATCAAGACAGATGGAAATGAACAAAATCCTGATTTAATTAGCAGAAAATTGTGCACACCTGGCTGGCCTGATGGAGCTGGATCACATTTACGGCAAGCAGCAACAACCTTGGCTGGAAATTGAAGCTTTTAAGTGGTGTCAAATGTAGCCGTGCAGATAGTTTCAGTCTTATGTGGTGAGGGATTGAGATCTCTGCCTGAGAACCCAACACAGAAAAGAAGAAAGGAGTCTTGTTTGTGACATCTCAGCAGCAGCTAATCTTTCTAGACACAGTGTTCTTATTACTGTGGATCATCCACAGACTTTATACTGTTTTCAGTAGAGCCTCTTGAGTATCTGGGGACGTTTTTGCAGGAAGGACACGTGGCTGTTGAGTAATCTGTTGATGCACGCACACCAGAAAGGACGTCGTATCTGAGGAGCACAAACAAAACATTCTTTGCACCTCCACTGTTTTGTTGTGGTCATGGAGTTTCAGAGGTGCTTATCTAAAAGCCTCTTCACATCAAATCATAACTGTCTTCAGGAAAGTGAGAAAATAGAGTTTGTAGTTTGGGTGTACTGACCATTTAAGGTGGAGATGCTAAAAACTTGCAAAGTTTCAGATTATATTTAAGATAGAAGTTCTGCTTGAATAGCCTGGTGGCAGTTTTGAATGTTTTGAGGCAAATGAGAAACAAAAATGCTTTCTTTCCGAGTTAGATGTGACAGGATCGATGCCGCTCTCATGTCTGTGTGTTAAAGGGTGGGTTCACAGTTTTTCAAGCCTGTCTTAAAGCAGCAGTCACACTGATCAACTGATTTTCATGCTGTAATCATTCCCCCTGTTCAGACTGGCTGTTAAGAGTGGAAATATCCACTAACCTTCCACTGCAGCTCAACAAAGACACGCTGTCCAGGGAAAAACAAGGGAGTTTCAGACTAAAAAGACTGTCTAACCCAGACTACTGAAGCCTCACAGGAGCCACAGATACACTTTGGAATGAGCACTGTGGAGTTTGTCCTCACCACTCACATTGGAAGGACATTAGGAAGGGGTCTGGTAACAGGAGCAGGAACAGGAGGAATGATTACAGCAACCAAAACCGGTTTCAGTGCTCATGTGGGCATCTGACCCTTGCTTTAAGAGAGACTGTGAGTCTGGCCTTTAAGTATGGAGCTGGAGCTTAATATAACATAACAACAGAGCTCGACTCTCTCCAAAGTTAAAAAATCCACCTGCAGACATGGTTAAAGCTCACTTTTTAATACAATGTAGAGGTTAAACAAACAACATGTACAGTATAGTGAGTTCCCCAGCCTCCACGCTAGCTGTTTCCTCACCTGACTCCATACTCCATACTTTTTACTAAAATGTAACAGCCTTTTCTCTCCTGAAAAGAAACGCTGTGTGTTTGGGGCCACGTTTGGCGTGATGAGCAGGTCACACTCTGCTTTCTCACCGAACAGAAAATAAATAGCTTTGTAACCAGGCGGCGCGTCTGATCTTGAAAGGAAACATTTTGCTGCAGCTGACTTCTAACCCGACAAGCCAGAATAATACCACAAACATTCTCTTCCTTCATCACTTTAAAGATCCCCACCACTACCGTTATTTCCAGCCCTCACTGCCCTGTGCTGTCACTCATATTTCAGCGTGCTGAATGGCAGGGAAGCGTATCTATTTATCATTATTGATGGAGCTGAAACAAAGGACAGACATTTGAGGTTAAGTTACAATTATCATCTTATTTCAGACTATGGCTGTATTTTGGTGCTCGGACTTGCACAAAAGACGTTCAGCAGCCAGGACTGCATCATAACTGTGATATCAATGCTGCTCAATAAACACCAGCACTCTGTGTGTGCATGTGCGTGCGTGTGTGTGTGTTTCCAGGCCCTGTCTGTGGGGATCTTCCCCTATGTGTTAAAGCTGCTCCAGAGTTCAGCCAGAGAGCTGCGGCCGCTGCTGGTTTTCATCTGGGCTAAGATTCTCGCAGTGGACAGTGTAAGTTATGTAAAACACTCGCGGATATTAAAATCGTTCTGTCTCAACTTTTCTTAATCCTTATTGTGTTTATTTTATTTCCACAAGCAGTTTATTGTCACTGAATTGTTCGTAATGACAACCAGACAGAATGGGAGAATAGAGAGAAAAAGAAAGCTGTATTTAGTGTGAATGAGTGCATAATGATGCCAGGTGCCTATTTTTTGCACTCATGATTTAGCAGTGACTGAAAGAGCAGCCATGCTCAAGCACGTAGGTTGAATGTAGCGTGTTTTTATGTCTCTGCCTTCATTCTAGCAGGATGATTGGGGTCAGAAATTAATAATTCTCATTCTTGGTTGGTCGATCCGAAATCAAATCTGAAATTGGTAAAGCTGCTACAGTTTGATCAGTGCAAAGGTGCAGTGGACGCACTGCCATGGGAGACATGGACCACCGCTCCCTGTGACAGCACTGCTGGGAATGTTGAGTGAATGGTGACACCTCTGCCTTTCTGCCTGTGTCTGCAGTCGTGTCAAGCTGACCTGGTGAAAGACAACGGACACAAGTACTTCCTGTCTGTGCTGGCTGACAGCTACATGCCGGTGAGTATCCATCCGCTTCCACCTCTTGATTTTGATGCTTCACTTATTACTTCACTGAAAGGAGTTGAAGAGATGAGCAGAAAAGCTCCAGACAGTCGTGGAGAAGATATTCCGACAGAACTTAAGATCCCCTTTTTTTGTGTTGCAGGCTGAGCATCGGACCATGGCTGTGTTCATTTTGGCCGTCATTGTCAACAGCTACAACACAGGACAGGTATGAGCGTGTGCGAGAATGTTTGGATAGGTGTGTATTTCCGCACTGCTGTCCGTTTGCTCGCCAGAAGCCCAAAGGGAAAACGTACCGTATCATTCATTTACTTCCCTCACCGGCACCTCAGCGGGTTGTTTTGGGGCCAGCCGTCACTTTGAGAGATGACTCTATTGCCCATTGTGTATTTCCGGGAGATATTGGTTATGTGACAGTTTTGTCACCAACAGTCACCTCTATAATCTCCATCTCCGTCCCAGCCACCTCCATGGTGACGCTTTATCACCGCAAGTGTCACTTCGGCCTGCTCCTGGCCCTCGGTGTTCAATCCCAGAAGCCTTTTGTGTCTGACGCTGATCAAACGTCCAAGGGTGCGACGTTGGGATGATGTAGCTCGTCATTTCGTGCAGCGTGCGCGCACACACACACACACACACACACACACACACACACACACACACACACACACACTGGCTGACACACTCCTCCACAAAGAAATATTCCACCATCACTCTCTTTTGTTTCTCCCCTCCTGCTCTCTGCAGTTATTTTTCTTGTTGTTAATGTTATTTGACTCATTCATTTTTTTTCCCTTCACAACCTTACAGTACTTCTCTCTCACAGCATTATATAAATGGGACGAATCATAAAAGCTATACATGCTCTCAAGCTGAGAAACACCCATTCTTCTTCCATACGAGGGTTCCTTGCTCCTACCTCTCTCACAGGCCTGTAAATAATAGATGATCCCCAACATTACAGAGAGACTCTCTGCCTGCTCCACATCTCCATTATTTATCCCTCTTACTTTCAACAACAGCGCTCATTACTGCTGTATCGCTGTTGCGAACATGTCACCGAGCGCTGGTGTCTTAATATTCTGGCTCTCGGTGTTCAGCCGGGAGGCTCGATCAGAGCTGAGGGCGCGACTCGCCAGCGATCTGAGCCACTTGAACAAAGTTGAGGTTGGGGGGCGGCAGCGAGGAGATGGGGCACGTTGTGTCACTGCTGATAAAACATGCTGTTGTTATGACACCTCAGTCTGTGGAAGACAAAGAAGGATCCTCTAAGCGGGTCCATTTGTTGTTCTTCTTTGTTCCTGAACATGAACGTCTGAGGCTGGGGACCATCAGAGTGCTGAGCTTTGACACACAGGACCGGCGTGTTGTTGTCATATAAAAATGACACATTTACTCTGAGTTCTTGGTCACCACAAATATCTCTGTCAACTTTCTATTGAGTTTGCTGTTGATGCTGTTTGCTATTAATGCAAACACACACAGCCTGTTCTGCTCTCCAGATTTTTTTATCAGTGTTAAACTGCTGTCAGTTAAAGTGAACACTTCTTGCAGACAGTAAGCATCCAGAGCCCGCCAGATTATGGGAACACGCCATTTGAGCCATTGCAAAGCTTTTATTATAAAACATCTATCCAGAAAGTGTTGAATTGTTATTAACAGCAGCTTAACACTGATAAAAAAAAAAAAAAAATCTGCAAATGGAACTGACTGGAATTACTTAACAAATAAAAGCCTCAACACTTCCTGACTGGCGGTGGCTCGGAGGGCATAATGCCTCCCTTTCCTGATATGCTTTTAATGTGAAACTTCTGCAGGAAGTATTAAGTTTTATTGACAGTAACACAGATTGAATAAAATAGCAAAGTAAACCAGACTATAATTAATTAAACACCACACTTGCATATTTTTAACAAGTGCATATTTGTCATGGTAAAAGCCTTTATGTGTCTCAAAGGGCTAAATCCCTTCCTTTTCCTGTTAAATCTTTTAATGTGAAACATATGCAGGAAGTGGCGACGGCAAAGTAGAAGTGACTGGAATCGAAAAGTGAGTCAGAGCAGTATATCTGTTAAAAAGACAAAGCAAGAGCATCAGAGTGGTTTATACAATGACGGACAGAATTAAAGCTATTGAATCTACATTAAGTTGATTTACACGTGAGCCATGATAGTACAGGATATGCCAAGCGAGCATGTGCTTTATTTCTGTAATACTTGACATTTTATCACCTTTAACAAAGCGGAATGTCCTTTACAGTCAGTCAGCAGGCTGTACTTTACAAAGGCAAAGGCAACAGAAAACAAGAAAAGAGAGTACTTGTTAATGCTCAATCAAAAAGAGAGTTTCAAATTGAGGATGTCAGATTTTCCATCGTACTTAAGACTGTCTCAAACCAATTACCTTTTCTTCACAAAAGAAAAAAATATTTGAAGAGGGCTGAAGGGTTCAAAGGAATAAGTCGTCCTGCTGCAGAGCTCAGACTCTTTTTGTCCGTCACACAGCATGAGGTTACAGGTCAGTGGTGATTAGCTGGCTAATGAGTCTGCTCCCAGCCTGGAGCCTCTGGGCTGCTCAGGAGTGTGAAGACTAGCACAGCTTCAAGTCCCGTGTCTACTGTCCGTAGACTGCAGGACAGAGATTGGGAGTGCTTTCAATAGCTGCTGACTCTTGGGAAAGTAAGTCTAGCACAAATGGCCTTCGCACTGTCACTGTCACTCCACACCTCACAATCCCTAAAATCGTCTTACATTTCTTGGATGTACTGGATCCACTCTAAAACCAAAAGGTGCACATCTGAACAACTGAACATCTCTCCCACTCATCATTCTGCATCACTCCTTCTGCTCTGCCCCCACCAGGAGGCCTGTCTGCAGGGCAACCTAATAGCCAACTGCCTGGAGCAGCTGTCAGACCCCCACCCCCTGCTCCGCCAGTGGGTGGCCATCTGCCTGGGCCGCATCTGGCAGAACTTCGACCCGGCCCGCTGGTGTGGAGTTCGGGACAGCGCCCACGAGAAGCTCTACACCCTGCTGTCAGATCCCATCCCGGAGGTGAGGGGTTAACACCAGAGTGTGGACATGTGTGCAGTACGAGGAGGTGTTTTTGATCATTTTCCTGCTCGTCAATGAGCCCTGATGTCTTGGTTTGCGAATGATTAACTAATGCACGATTATCTAAGATCAGTTATCTTGTCAAGCACCATTTGCATTAGATCATTATCCTTGTTTTAAGAGACTGTTTTGATTTTTCTTAGAAAGATATTCCATCTTTTCTCTTTCTTCAGCTCGAGCTGTCGAGATAAAAGCAGACTGCTTTTATTATTTCAGGGATTAGACCAATGTTAAGAACATGCAGACACAAACAACACTTTATTTTTCATCTTTATTTTCTTGAATTGGTTCAATGCACAGCCTTCGCTCCATGTATCAACCTTTTTTGACTGGTTTTAAAAACAGGTGGTGTTTGTAGTGGCAGACAGTCCTACCCGGCCATTGATTTGATAGTTTGATAGTACCAAGATTATTATAGATTATAGATTATACAATCTTTTGCTTGTGTGTAGGAGGCAGAAGACTAAAGGACAAAGTCTGTGACTAAAACTGTTATCTTGATAGCAGCTAAATGAAGCATTTATTTAGAGGTATTTAAAATATTTTGATGAATTTGTTTATTTGAAATGTAATGTTAGTCCTGTAAATCAGAAAAAAAAGATCTATGCTATTTCCAATCAGAACGTCCTCAGTATCCCATTACCACCACAGCCAAACGCAGATACGAGACAGGTCGTAGAAATCAAGAGAGAAAGAAACAGTGGAGTTCTCAGAGACGGGAGAAAAGCTCCTGCATGGAAATCAGTGTGCTTCCACCTCATCCTTTCACCTCAGCATTTTTAAAATAAACGACAAACCATTTTACACATCCTTTATGACATGCTTTCAGATGCAGCAACTCCGCCACCCAACCCTGCAAATGAGGCAACATTTGTTGTCTGACCATTAGAAAAGCAGATAACAGCTTACGCTCTCCATAAATATAAAGTTTCAGAACGAAGACCAACTGAACATTTATGGTGTAAACAGCAAAGCAGTGAATCTGTGCTGTGTGTTCTAGACAGTTGGTGCAATGATGATGTAAGTAAATACATCAAAAGCTGCTTTGGTGAAACTGTTTATATCTCAGGTTGTATATTGGACCAACATAGTGTGCAGCATCATTTGCACCATGGTGTGTTTTGAGAGTAAAATTTGAAGATGGACATGAGGTGATGATGCGCAGGATTAATGAGCTCCAGTAAAAACTGACCCGCCTGATTTGTGCAGAGGTGTGTGCGGTTACCTTAGAGCAGCCCGGTGTCGTTTGCATGTGATTTAATGAAGGTGAACACGGTGGACAGTCATGTGTGATGACGCTGCTGCCTCCAGAGGGCTGCAGGAGAAGCTTTTCATACAGATACTGTAAGAATGACTCCTATTCAATGCAGACCGATGTACAGGCGTTGCTGCTTTAACCGCATGAAATGTTATTTTATGATGCTGATTTAAATGCTGGGTGAAGGCTGTTTAATTAAGTTAATTCATTTACATTTTAAGCATTATTTGGTTTTTACTGCACATTTGCTCAAAGTGTTTTGTTTATTTTTGGTGACTAAATCATCAGATTGGCAGCAGATTGATTGATTTGGCATTCCAAAAGACATGAAACCAACGTTGTTCGGAGATGTCTCTTCTAAGACTCACACACATATCCACATACATAAATATATACAGTATAAATATAATATAGATACCAACAACTGGCTTCACACAGATGGCAAAGTGAATTTCAAGAAAGATTGGCCCATCGAGCGTTTAGTCATTGACAGCTGACCAGTAACACCAGGACACACAACCTGCTAAATATACACTCTAAAAACTATGAAGAAATCTCACACACATGGTATACACACATGTTCTGTAGGACTAACCTGTTTATACAGGCTAATAAAAGTCAGTTTTGTGAAGGAAAGAAACACACACACACATGCACTCAGACTCAGACAGCAGACCCACACAGACTTTTTAAACAGTTTGGACCCTCCGTCCACAGTAAGCATCTGACTGGGTCGTGCGTGGACCAGAGGGACAGCGAGGCAGAGTTTGCCCTGAAGCTCACCCAGACACTTGGTGCCCTCACACACACACGCCACACGTATTTGCAAACACAAGGAACATCTGTCTCCAGCAGTATCTTCCTCCTTCCCTTGGACGGACAGCTGCTTCGGCCGTAGAGTTAGAGCTGAGGTCTGCAGACACATCTGTCTGTGCCCACACACACACACACACACACACACACACACACACACATGCTTTTTCAGTGGTGTTTCCAGGTTGTCTATTTATTTTACATTAGGAATTTACTGTGTGTCTGTGTGTGCGTGTTTGTGTTATTTAAAGTCATTGGAGACTCACACTGACTGATCATAACTGACTGCGTTGTTAAGAAATAGCACATCTGCCGATAAATGACTGTATTTCAAAGTTCTCGAGTGTTAGATTGAGACACCTCGCATGCTGCTGTGTGCATGCGTGTGTCTTGGTTTTAGCGTTAGGGGTAGAATTGGGAGGATAGCGGTATAAACGTGCATGTGCGAGTGAAGGAAGTGATGTGGAGCTGCACAGGGACAGGAAGTGAAGGGAGGAGCAGAGATCAGTGACTAAACAGAGTTTGATTACGATTAATTAAAGATCTGAGGGCACACAGCAACGGTGACAATGTTGTTCAGTCTGAAACAAGCACTTATTCACATTTTACTGCTTTATTGTGCTGAAAATGCAGCAATTCTGGTGTCACAGGGTTGTTGACTGATCATTTATGAGTGCTTGCTGTACAGGCACATAATTCAACAATTCCCATTGAACTGTAGAGTTGTGTTTTAATATAATGCCATGCAACACAACACCATCACAAACTATGGTTTCTAACTGCCATAGATTTGTATCAACACATACCTTAGTGGACATGGTAGCATTAACTGAAGGGCTGTTGAAGTGCAGTCTGATTCCACAGTCGTATATTTTAATTTGCTGTCAAGTCACAGTGCTTTTAGAGGGGAAATGACGGTGTTCATGTAAAATGTTTCAGCTGATCATTTAAATTAGAGCGAAGCAAACCGTACCAAAGCAGCAGCTGTGTGTTGTGTTGTCACTAAAGCTGCATCACAAGATTAAAACATAGCTGTGATGATGCACCCTGGAGCCTGCAAAAAACGTTTTCTGTCGCCACAACAAACAGCATACCCAGATATTCATCCTCAGGCTGTAATTTGGTTCAGTGGATGAAACCAATCGCTCGTGGAAAACTCTCTCTGTGGGATGGCAAGTTTGCATTAAGCATCCAATGAAGCGGGCAGAGAAAGTAATGAGTTCCGTATAGCGACCGAAAGCAGCTCACAGGAGCTCGCAGCACTGATAACCTCCATTTCGTAGTGATACATTAAGAGAAAATTGAACCATAATTATCTCTACAGCTTTAATCCACTGGTCTCATAAAGCATTCGAACATTTTTGCATAAGTCTTGCAAGCAAATATTTGGCTTTCCAGGCAAAGAGCCACAGCCTGCCTTGTGATGGCTGAAAAAGTCAGAGCTGTACACTGATGAAGGGAGATCAGACTGCTACAAAGCAACACGGTTAGCTTTTTTACACATAACAGCTTTATAATGAAGAGGAAATTGAGCTGAAAGCGTTGTTGTGCTTGTGTCGCCGCAGGTGAGGTGTGCCGCTGTCTTTGCTCTGGGGACATTTGTGGGAAACTCTGCCGAGAGGACGGACCACTCCACCACCATCGACCACAATGTGGCCATGATGCTGGCCCAGCTCATCAACGATGGCAGCCCCGTGGTCCGCAAGGTCACTGCAACACAATAACTCTCACCGCACGCAGTTTGTGATATTATTATGTGCATGTGATGGGAAGATGTACAAACACAATGCTGCATGTAAATAGAATCTATGATCTGTCTATACTGGTGCGGACGAGATTATTGGATGCAGTGGAAAGGTTTAATTTCCATTCACCAGCACGGTCTATACTGAGTAATGACAAGATTAGTTTGCTCTTCAGCTTGTCATAATGGTTTGAGGTTTCAGCACCTCTCCAACACATATCACCTTGAAAAACTGGTACCTCCAGGTCAGAGATTTCTTTTAAGAAATGAAATAAGTGAAAGGTTTCTAATTTAGTCAAAGGGTTCATGCACATGCATGACTGATATCACTGCTAACAGCAGAATACAGAGCTCGTCATTTGACACTTTGTATCAGAAGGAGAAGGCGGAGAGAATCAGGCCTGGAGACACAGTCACTGAGGAAGAATAACCAAAAATGAAGGATGTGGGTAATATAGATTAAGACCACAAATTCAAGGTCTTTGCGAGAGATCTTTTGAAAAAATCCAACAGTAATTTTTTGGCTTCTGAATTGAATGTTATATAAAGCGGTTCTCTGAGACAAGACGATGCTGGAGGCAGTGAGGTGCAAAAAGAGAGATAATCGACGATGTTTGGATTAGGGATTCAGTACTGTTTTCACCAAAATATGTGGAGTGATAATGACTGCAACTGAATGTTCATTATGTTTCTTTCTGTATGTGTTTGACAGGAGCTGGTTGTAGCACTCAGTCACCTGGTGGTCCAGTATGAGAGCAACTTCTGTACAGTTGCCCTTCAGTTTATAGAAGAAGAGAAGAACTACACAGTGCCGTCACCAGCCAACACTGCAGGTAGTGTAGGTCCACGCATTCACACACACACACACATATATATATATACACAAAAGAAGCATCCTGACATACAAAAAGATCAGTTTAGCACACTGAATGCTTCTGACTTCCAAAAGGCGGTCAGAAGCATTCTCGACTGTTGAATGGCTGTGATGAACCGATGCAGGGAGAGGAGTCATCTACAGTGCCGAGCGTAAGCTGTCACCCCCTCTGACTTTTTCAAATTTTATCAAGCTACAACCGCAATTAAAATGGATTTTATTGGGGTTGTATTAAATGCACCAACACAGAGTAGGCCATAATTTTTTGAAGTTGGGGTCGTTTTATTATGCATTTGTCAAAATGATTTATAAATAGAAATGTGAAAAGTGTTGAGTGCATATGTATTATCCCCTCTCTCCTGCTAAGATCAGGCGCAACCAGTTGCCTTCAGAGGTCACGTAATTAGTTAAATCGAGTCCACCTCTGTGCAGTTTGATCACAGTGTCAATACACCCGTTCCATTAAAGCCTCAGGGTTTGTTAGAGAACAAACAGCATCATGAACAGCATCGCCGTGAAGCTCAGCACACAGGCCATGGATAAAGTTCTGGAGAAGTACAAAGCTGATAAAAAATTATCAAAAATTGTAAAAAAAAATAACTCACAGAACACCATTAAATCCGTCATTAGAGAATGGAAAGAATGTGGCACAACAATAAATCTACCCGGAGATGGCTGTCCACCTAAAGTGACAGACCAGGTAAGGAGAGTGTTAATTAGAGCATCACCCAAGAAGCTGGAGAGCTGGGAGGATCCACACGGCAACTATCAGCCGTGCACTCCATGAATCTGGCCTTTATGGAGGATTGATGAGAAGGAAGCTGAATCTGAGAGAAAGCCAAGAGGAATCCTGTGTGGAGTTTACCATGAGTGAAGAGACAACATGCTGTGGGGATGCTTTTCATCAGCAGGTGCTGGGAAACAGTAAGATGGACAGAGCCAAATACGGGGCAATTCTTAAAGAAAACCGGTTTCACTCGGGCAGAGGTTCACCTTCCAGCACGACAATGACCCTAAGCATACAGCCAGAGCTACACTGGAATAATGTAAGGCAAAGAATGTTAACATCTTAGAAAGGCCCAGTCAAAGCCCTCCAGACCGCTGCCTCCTTCCAACCGAGCTCGAGCTGTGTTGCCAAGAAGAAGGGGCAAAAAAAGAGCTGGTGGAGACAGACCCCAGAAGACCTGCTGCTGTAATTGCAGCAAAGGGGGGTTCTACCGAGTATTGACTTGGTGGGGGGGTTGGGGTGAATATTCGTGCATCCTACATTCTTTGTCTTGATAATTATTTGTGTTGCAACAAAATGTAATTTACACTGTGCCTGTTGTGTTAATTAAATGGTAAAGAGCTCAATAAAATCAATTTGAAGGTGGGGAATACTTATGCAAGGCACTGTACTTGTTCAAGGAACATGAAGGGCCCAAACCTTGTTCCCATTGTTCTCTTTATATCTCCATTGACCAACTCACCAAGGAATTCATAAATCACTGAGATCGTCCCCTGAGCGTCTGTAGTAAATGATAATAAAGGGTCCAAATACTCTTGTCAACAGCTTTGTGGAAAGTTGTTGAGCTGTTTTTGGATGAAGATCCTCGGTTGTAAATATTGATAAAAGTAGGTTTGTGGTAAATTAGATTTTGATGCAAAAACATATAACCGTCTGTACACAGATCCTAAGTGAATCCTACCCGAAAGGCCAGATCTGTCAATGCTGGGATAAAAAGATGGCTGCAAAATGTGGGTGGAAGGACTCTGTGGGATACGATATTTCTGCCAAACAAGAGACGGTCATCTGTGTAAATCGTAATCGTGAACTACGAATTCCCTTTGAAGTTATCTCTTCAAATGCACGACTCTGTCACGATAACATAGCAAGCGGTCGAATGCTTGTTCTGCATGTAATGATATTACAATCGGGACTGCTTTGATAAAAAGCCAGGTGGCTTATTCTGACATTCCACTCTTTAGAACATTTATTTTTGTTGATGAGGGATTATCCAGAGTCTGACCTGATGTTTGTCCTCCTGTGTTTACATCCAGAGCCCGGTAACCTGACTCCAGTGAGGGACAGCCCGGCCATCCCACGCCTGCGATCAGTCAACTCCTACACCAATATCCGAGCTGCTACCACTGCCCGCAACCTGAACAAGAGCCTGCAGAACCTCAACCTCAATGAAGAGGGTAGGAAGGACACAGAGTGCTGAGAAATGGAGCAGGAGAGAAAATAAGGCAGATGAGAGAGGGATAAATAAGAAATTTAGATGAATCTGTAGGAGGATTGAATGGAGACGATTGAGTCAGCTAAATGAAAGAAATGAATCCAAGGAGAGACCGTTAGCACATTTCATTAGTTTTTCTCCCTGCAAATCAGCTGTGCACAGTGGATTTAACAGTCCGCAGACTTACTTCTTCATTCTATCATTGCCAGTCCTGAGGCTGGCTCACTAAGCATTAATAAGAGCCTTCACAACCAGCAAAGAGGTTGTGACCAGTTTGACAAGCAGAGATAATAGTTTAGTATGTGGTGTGTTAAATTGTATTCCAGTCCAGCTTTCACATGCACAAGTAACTGGAAAATTCTCATTCTTGTCCATTTCTTACAAATATCTAAGCACTGGGGATGAATGCAGGAACACACATGGCCATTTATCACAACTGCACAATGTATTGTGTTATCAGTGCTCTGCAGATTTTGGCTTCCAAAATCTCAGTGGCCCTTTCCCAAAGCAATCCACTGTCACTTCAATATGTAGTGGCACTCCACAAAAAGTACAACCCGCAGCTGTGGAGAGCACTCCACGTTTGGGGGTCAAGCAGCAGTGCCCATCAAAGGGGCTTTTAAGTAGTTACACTTGTCAGCTTTCCTTAAATTAAGGTTTTTGCAAATTGCCGCCTCAACCTCGAAAAGCCTTTTTAATTGGCTAATGTCTCCTGAGAATTCTTCAATCACTAATTGTGGCCGTTTCATGATAGGGTTCAAATTGTGCTGGCAGTGATTTGAGCATGAGTGAATCCCAGTTTTCGCTTTAATTTCTCTCTCGCAGTCCTGCGGAGTCCTTATGAAGCAACTCTTCCCAGTATTTCTCTAATATCTCAACCCTGATATTGGCCACAGGTCTCGTAGTTGTTGCTCCAACCTGCCATCTCCTGTCTTCTGGCTTGTTGCTTCACCACGGTCCCGCAGACATCTACATCAGTGGCAAACTCAGTGTGGACTGAGAGCTGTCCATGGTGCTGAACTGTAGGCCTGTTGAGACAAGCTGTAAGAGGGCAGAGTTTACACTGTGGAGCACACTCCTGACTCTCAACCATTAGCAGGAAACATCCGTCTCCAGACATGATTTAGTTTTAGCTTCAAGATGACATCATGACGTGATCAGTCTTTGATGTCTGTCAATTTATAGCAGAAAAACAATTTTGTTCCTAAAAATAGAAGCACAATTATAATAGATGATCCCAGCATTAAGCAAAATAATCCATTAATCATCCTAACGTCTGTGTCCACAGCTTTGCTGTCACCTCTGACCTCCCGACCTCCTGTTTGTGTCACCGCTCGCTGGTGCAGACAGCTGAAGCTAACTCTGTGTACTGCTGCCAGGCTGAGTAATTCGTAAGCCCTGAGTGCAGCTAAATCACTGGCACTTGGTGAAGCGCGTAACCTACTGCTGACACCATTTCTTATTCACATTCTCAGTGCTTATTCCAATATGCAGCGGTGTTTATCATCAATAAGCACAGAGCCGGGCGCATTTCCATTCTCTGCCAATCTCTATTTCCACATTTCAGCCTGCAGTCGGTTTGGAGGATGCATGGCGTTTGGCTTTGTATGAGTCAGAGTAATGTTTGGTGATAAGCAGAGCTACTGCAGGAGATGACTGAGGCTGACAGCTGAAAAGAAGTTATGAGCACGTTCTTGTGTTGGCATGTAGCCTCCAAATATAAAGGCTGCTTGTTTACACACCTCACACCTTATTGGATGTTGGCTTTGTTTTTGTCTTTTTACAACAACAATAACCATAATCAGCTTTATTTATATTGCACTTTTACAGCAGCCAAAGTGCCTTCTAAACAAAATAAGAGCCTCGTCTTCTTCCTCTTCAACTCGCAGTACATTTTTGAAGCTCATCGTTTTTTTTGCTTGTGCATCAAAGGCTTTTGTGTGTATGTGTGTTTTCCTTAATCCAGGTGGACCAGCGGCCTTCTCTCCTGGTAACCTGAGCACCAGCAGCAGCGCCAGCAGCACCCTGGGGAGCCCCGACAATGACGAGTACATCCTCTCCTTTGAGACCATCGACAAAATGCGACGGGTGTCCTCCTATTCTTCCCTCAACTCCCTTATAGGTAATGAAAGCTATCATTAACAACAGGATATCTCTGACTAAGGGACAATAGAGAGATGGTGCCAATGAATTACTTTTATTTAAAGTTAACAATGACAGAGCTTGAAGTTAATTTTACTTTTAAGCCTACAGCCGTTTTGTAGAGGATGTGTTGTTTGGCACACTGTATCTCCTCTGAACAGTATGCTGACTGTGACAGCGTCAGTGGTGTCGAGGTTGAATCATTACAGCAGACTGCAGACAGGAGCAGTGTTGCATGGTTCAATGCACAGAAACTGCCATCCCATGAACGAACAGTCCCAGGGGGACTAAGCATGAAAGAAAAACCGGGAAATCAACGACCAGGAGAATGTGACGGCACCAGAGAGGAAGACCCCAGGCCGCCCCGAGAGACGGTGGAACCTCTCAAACACAGGAAGTGACAGAGGGGGAAGCTCCCAGTCCAAGAATAGAACAAGTGTAAAAAAGGTTTGCAGATGCGGTTTGCAGAGCAGAAAGGCGTGGGACAGACCCTGCGAGTCACCTGAGGCCATTAAAGTGCTTTTCCTGGAGCACACTGAGCTCAAACCTGCACACTTACCCCTGTTCTCCGGTGATTGGCGCGCTCCGCCATCCATCCTGACAGCCAGTTTGTGTGCGAGCAGGAAAACCATTAACTCAGTCCCACTCCCTTAGGAAAGGCAAAGTGAAACTGGGGATTCCCTTTTCGTCTCACTCTCTCTCTCTTTTCTTAGTTTTGCGTTTCACTTTGCAAACCCAGCCTCCCGGCCGCACTGTCACGTCCCGCTCTGTGATTTTTGCACGGCACCATGGAAAATGAGTCCAAATAGAAAATCGAATGGAAAAGTAAATTGAGCTCTGGAGAACAGTGAATTTGACTTGGCAGGGAAGTAGGTTCAGGTGCTGTAATGAAATTTCCTGTTCAACGTGTTTTGTTTGATTTGTTCCTTATTTTAGGCGTGCCTGCCTCAGTCAAGCTCGGCTCAGCTTCATATCGGTCCTTTGAGGAAACAGACCAATTTCCTCTGCTCTTAAATTCAATTTAAACACAGTCTGCTGTGTAAATCTGGATGGAGTTGCGCTCCTACGCATGTACACACTTTGTTTTTAAGTCACACACACATTTTTATTCTCTCACAAAGGAGACGAAGAATAATTTCTCACAATGATGAATATTTTGTCTGCTCTTTTTCCTCTATAGGAAGACACATCAGATCATGTTCTCATCTGTAATTTATCAACTAATCCACACTGAATCAAACCCAAACAAAAATCCAGCCATGTCGGCCAGCTGCGCTTGCAGGATTTCTTTTTAGGGACAACAATAAAAAACAGCGATAAGAACAGGCTTGCACAGCACTCGCTCTCGATACCCTTTTATCCGACAAATTTAGCATTTGATGTTTGGTTAAACCTTTTTCAAGCTGCTTGTGGGCCCCTAATGCTGGTGTGTAAGCAGGTTAAAAGACATATTGGCCCCTCGCCCACTAAGCTGTGCCCCCGCTGCAGCTGAATAGAGTCCCAGCCTCCCAGCGTGCTTGTTTATAACTCCCACCTCGCACTGTGCTGCATGAATAAACAGGCCGGGCAGAGCAGATGGATGGATGTTGGTAGCAGTTTTCAGGAGCCTGAAATACATACCTGAGTGCAGATGAATTTGATGTTCTGTTGGTATTTATGTTTCTGTTGTCACTTACATTCAGTTATCTAACTCAGCTGAGACTTAGCTTGCCATTGTGACTTTTTGGCTGTTTGTTCATTTGCCTCTGCTCTTTGTTTGGTCTGAAGTGGTTTTCAGAAGACCCTCGAGGCTTCGTTTTTCATCTCACCCTGGAAAATCTATGTACTTGTTTCTCTCCTTTTGGTACGAAGCAGCTCGCATTCTCAGTTTTATCACATCTGTGTTTTAACACTGCGAACAGTAAGGCTGAGAGCTAAAGTGGTCTGTATATTACAGTGTAGCAGAAACAGGTGAAAGCGGAACAAAGTGAAACCATAAATGCTAAATGCAGCAGCAGCTGGACACTGGCCTGCAGTAAACCATCAAGATACCAAAGCTGTGTGGGAGTCAGGGCAGAGTTCCAGAAGTGATTTATTGATTTACATTTTAAACATTCATTCTTCTCTTTTCTGTCTTCGCCCTCTTACTATAATTTGTACAAATCCTACTACATTGTTAAAGCCACAGCAGCATCTCTCTGAGGCTGTATTGGAAAAGAAAAGGAAAATGTAAGATGGATAAAGCTCATCTCTGGGACCATTGTCCTGCGCTCCCCTCCTTCATCCTTCACCCTGAGGTTGTACATGCAATTGTCCTTTTGGACTTTCTCTTATTGGTCAGCCAAATAAAACGCACAAACAAAGGATCTCTTCCTGCTGCCATGAGGTCGGCATCGCGTTTTCTAGTAAGCATATGTGGAGCGTGTCTGCATGCACAGACCCACAACTGTAGCTTGCATCGGAGTGTGTCTGTTGTCCACAGCTGTCCACAGCTGTCCACGTATTGGACAACTTGAAATTTTGACCCGCTAGATAAAAACAAAGATCAATAGGACTCACCCTGTTGGGAACACGAGTGTCTGAAGCTGAGATGTTTCACTGGATACATGAGCGCTTTGACCAGCTGATGGTGAGCCATTAAATCCGTGTGGATCGCCAAAGTCATCAGGATTCATCTTTTGAGTTTGCAATACTTGATCATGCCTTCATGCCACGTGGAATGCGCTCCCTCGATCGTCACCTGTTCTTAGCAGCATCTTCAGCAAGCTTGTTCATCACGGTCCAGCTCGTCTTCCTTCGCCTCGGCACAGCATTTGGGATGTCTCCATAGCACCAAGCGCATGGCCCAGCCGTCACTGTCACACATCCTCTCTGGATACAGATATCTGTGCTGACATTTCTATTTTGTCACATCAATGGCTTGGATTCACTTCTGCCTGTGTCAGTGTATCTGAGGCGCTCTGCCTTTTAAAGAACATCACAGATATGATTTGGTGCTGCTTACGCTGCTTATGTCTCCCTGTGAAATATATTTCATATATGCGTCACAGAGGAGCTGCCTCTCTGCTTTCAAGCATTCTGATGCATTTTTTATGCCTCAACCATTTCCAGCTCCAAAAATCACTATGCAGTGTTTTATGTCGTCTGATGGAATTGAGAAGGCCATAAAACAGTGATGTGGTGGTTCATTTAGCCAATAATTAACATCTTTACTCGTGTACATCCATTTCAGTCTGCACAAGTCTTCAAATGACACAAGCATCAAGTCGGGACAAGTCACTGGTGCAGCGTTCAGCCAGCAAGTCGTGTCAGCCTCCACCTTCCCTCGTGTGGACTGTGTAGAGGCGCTGCAGTGGTCGTTAGTGTGCAGCCGTAATGGAGCGCAGCAGTTAGCTGGGAGAGGAGCCATATTTCACATTTATCAACTGGCTGTTTACTGCAGCAGGTAGCACGCAGGCTAGCTACTGCTAATCATATCCTGCCCCTCAGGTTACACCCTAATCACCTCTTTAACTCCCTCTCCCACTTTCTCTTCCCCAGTCACTCTTGCCGTCTCTATCTTTTCATCTCTCTCCTCTTCTCCCCTCTGACTTCTTTCTCCATATCTTTTTGCCTTTCTGAGCCACCTCTGCCATATCTCACAGCGCACAGCCATCTGAAATAGCTTATCCCTCCCTGCTCCCTTTTTCTTTCCTCCTTTTTTATTTATTCTGGCCTCTCTGCTCCTCACCTTTTCCAGATTCCTCCTTCTTCTGTATTGTCTCCTTCAGGCTCCCCCAGCTGTAGCCTTCCAGCCTCCGCCTCTCCTTTCTTGTAGTCATCCTCCCTTGGTCTCCTGTGTTTGAAGTGTGGGGCTGTGGACCCCTCTTGGCACCCTCTAGAGAGGAATCTGAGCCTCCAAAGGCTCCTGGCTTCAGTCACTCCCACTTCTCAACAGTCCCCGAAGGGGTTTGGCCTGAATGCCCAGTGGAAAAGTGAGGAAAGAGAAGCAGAGAGATGATAAAAGGAACTATATTACAGCGGTCATCCTTACAGGCCAAACCCACAGGACCACCTGCGTGTATGGGAAGATCCGAGGAGGAGAAAGACAGAAGGGAAGAAAGAGGAAAGTGTTGGAGACGGTTAGCGCTCAGCGTCCCTGTGGCTGACACTGAGGGAGGAGAAAAGACAACAGATTGAAGCTGACAGACATGAGGACATTCAGAGGGAGACAAAGCAGAACAGGCACAGCAACCGGGAAGGAGGCTCGGTGCACTGCAGGCATTCAGCGTGCTGAATCAAGTAAAAGCCAGGAGCATAAAGAAAAGGGAGGGTGTGCGAAAAAGAAGATGGTTGCTAACACCAAGCTAAACAAGCTAAACAAAGTGATGTCAGGGGGCATCACTCGGGAAAACGATAGCAATAGGATGGAGAAGATGGCAAATGAGCAAACAAGCTGTCAGAGGAGAGTTTAAAATCAAAGAATGATAAACAAACTGAAAGTTGTTTAAAAGTTTATCACCCTGGGTGGCTTGGATGGTTAATTACACCTGCCATCATACAGCTGGTCAGCCCGTCGGTGTGCATGATGTATGAATACGGGTGTGGTTTACGTTCTTCAAACATTCTGACCCGAGCATCGAGGCGCTGTCATTATTTAACTTTTGTGGCATAACGTGTGCAGGTGCTGCCTTTGTTCTTTTCCAGCTTTCACTGGGAAGATGATACGGAAGATAAGAATAGTGACAGATGAACAAAACCACCTGACAGGAACAGAGACTTTGTTCATTTGGATTCATGATAACAGCGACAGCTGACAGCGATGAAACTCCAGTGTACGAGGAGAGCCAGCTGCCTGTAGTGTGTGTGTGTGCGTGTGTTTGCATGCATGTGCGTATGTGTGTGTAGTTGATTAATGATATACATTACCTGACACTGGAGGTCATTTTCCCCCTGCCACTTCCCCACATTAAATGACTGCAGGGAAGGAAAATGACCAGCGCAGGTAGCATAATGCTAATGACATGAATTGTGCATGGACACTTAGCTGTTAGCTCTGCCGTGTTAATGAGCTTGGATGGGGAGTAAAGAGAGCTACACCAGAGTGTGTTGTATGTGCCAGAGGGTGTATTGTGTGTGTATTCATCTACCGTATGTGTGTGTGTGATTTGTGCATATTGTCAAACTGACTTTACTTTGTTGAACTCATTTATTTGTTTTGTGTGTCTTTTCCAGGTGTGTCCTTCAACAGTGTTTACACTCAGATCTGGAGAGTGCTGCTACATCTCGCTGCAGACCCTTTCCCAGAAGTCTCAGATCTGGCCATGAAGGTTCTCAACAGCATAGCGTACAAGGTACGTTGTGGTCCTTGTTTCTTGAAATAGCATCATAAACAAATGTTCAAGAGAGAGCTCAGGGATTATTAGAGCTGCTGTCAGCAACGCACCACAAACAAAACATCAGTGCAGTAAGACATTCGGTAAGCAACAGTCAGCACGGCTTAGCCGTCAAAGTGAGAAGGCCGTTTTGAAGCAATGGGTTTTTTAGAGTAGTTGTGAATTGCATAATAGAGCTCAGGACATGGATGTGAGGGGGAGAGTTTGGGTGCAGCATATGAGAAGGCCCTGGCACCCGTTGGGCTGAGGCTGGTGGCTGGTAGTGCCAGCAGACCTGCAGCTGCAGACCACATTTGAAGCTTTTTTTACTGCTGTGATCATTAAAAGTCATTTTGAGAGTATCAACTCATTTTTTAGAGCATAAAATAGTGGGGATGTTGCAATTGACTTTTTGTCTCCATATCCCCGTGTCCGTTCTTTTTCACCACATGGTTATGTAGCGAAAAAGAACTGTTTCCAGCGCACACCCCCCACCCTCCCACTGGCATTTTCTTCCTCCAAAAGGCCATTACTTTTGTGCAAATGCAATTAAGGGCCAATGACTCCCTGAGGCTTGGCAGAGCAGAGCAAAGAGGCTGCCGTAACTTAAGGAGCAATAATAACCACTACAGTCTACCACCCATCCCAATCCTTTGGCAAAATGTCTTTCCGACCACCAACACCACTGCCCCCTCAGTTACCTGTATCTCTGCTACAAGACTCTCAACTGGACTGCAATAAAAACAACAGGCTTGATTTACAATATAATGCAATAGAGTTCTCTTCCACCAGCTAACGCTGTGGTTTCCATGTGACCCTGCAACACACTTCTGTAGTATCAGTTTGACCTGAAGTCAACTGAGCAAAGTGTGGTGACAAATTTATAAGCATTGCCCCTCAGACAGACAACATATGGGTACAAACAAATTTTCAGCAGGGCTAGAATCCCAGGACACATGACCGGAACAGAAAACAACGCAATTGAATCAAGTTTTGCACGTGCCCCAGACCTTCTGCGTCATCTATATGGCTCTGTTAATACTAAGAGCTGCAGACAAAATCCTTCAACCTGAAGTCCAGTGAAGTCCACCGACAGGCAGCACGCTCTATCGTTCTATTGCTCAGCATTCATAGATCTGAAACACATGCAAATGACATGCAGTGGAGGTGTGAGACATAACTTAAACTTGTCTTGATTGGCTTGAGGCTTAACTTGGACTGGTTTGGACCGAGCTGATACTCGACTTGAACATGTCTCAGTTCACCTGTGTTTCCTGTATACCTGCAAAGGCATGACGAAGAGCAGTTTGACATTTAAAAAGGAGTGTCGATCCAAACACCTTATATTTTCATACATCCTGAGCCTGTGTTATTTTTCTTCTTGCAGAGAGCACATCAGAGATGGCTTAATCAGAGAACGTTCATCCCCGTTCACACGCGTTAACATTAGCCTAACTCAAAGTCTAGCTCTTTTAATTAGAATTTGAAATGTCAAATGTTGTTGATCTGTGGAAAAGTGGACACGGGTTAGGGTTTGCTTCTCAGATGATGAAATCCCCTCTCTTGCTGCATGATGCTGGGCTGGGCGTCATGGGCTTTTAGTCCTGTTATTCTCTGGGTCCAGCCTTTTTGCACTGTTTCTGCTCAAGCTTGACTATGTTTTTTAATTGAATTCCATTGTTTTCATCTGACAAGGAGGTCCAAAACATTATCCTACACAGTCCTTAAATGTTTGGATGGACTTTGGGAAGCCTCTACTCTCCTGCCCACCTTAATGAGCCATGAGAGGAGGTTATCACTTGAGTCCTCTCCTCTGACACTGCAGATATCTCCTCTCCAACACTTACCCCCACGACACTAATCTCCACCAAGCACATCCTCCCTCTATCACTCCACCATCTCTGCCTGGACCAATCCCCACTCACCTTCACCACTTCCATGTCATCATCATACATCTAGACAATGTTTGGCACTTTTTCCACCAGCTGAACATCTCAGAAGCACCTTCAATAATTAAACAGGAACACTCAGATTTTTGTAAGCCGCCATCAGCTCTGTATCCTACCTGACCCCTCGCTCATTGAGTGGTCTGTGTGCACGCACTAACTTGTTTGCTCACTTGACTCACTTTCCAGCCAATTAATGACGGAGGCGGTGAGGGGAAGCAGGTTGAAGCGGTAGAGCAAGCTGTTTCCCAGCGTGGAGCGAAGCAGCTGGTAGAATCGATTACCCCCGTTTCCTGCTAACGTGGGAGTTTTTCATATCTCTCTTTTTCTGGAAAGCTTGTCAGTAGATAAGGCGTGTGGCCTCCCATGTTAGCATGATGTTTGTTTACCACATGTTGATGATAGGCAAATGTTGATGAATAATCCATGAACATGTTGCATTAATTACATGATTGTCGGTGACTTGCAACACAAAATGCAAGGTTGTTAATGGACGCACGCTGACTGTTGAGGGAATAAAGCTCGTGACCTTTTAGTGCACGACTTGCTTGACAACCACTCAGCCCCCTTTTGCCTCACTTTTTTTAATGATCCTTTTTCCTTTCCAGAAGATTAATGCTGCAGTGTCAGTCTCGGTTTTGCTCTTATAAATGTCTGTTTTTCTACGTGGTGTCTGCCGTGCACAGCTGCCTTCAAACACACAGGCTTGTCCCCATCCTCTTCATACACAGTCACCCTCCAATCTGTCGAAAATCAGTCAAGTTATTTCACTGATTTTCTTTTCTATGTCCTTCTCAACATATTGATCTTGTTGTGCTTGAGTGGAAAAGGTTCCTAGATTAGTGACAGAGCTATTTCCATAATAACCCTTTCAGCTGGTTTTATGGCTGTTTTCTTTCATTTCCAATTGCCTCTTAATGAAGCGCTAACCGCTAACCCTGGTAACTGATGTCTTTTCTCCATCACCAGTGCAGCAGATTGTATGTGTGTAAACTTTGCATTAAAAACTTTTCTCTCAGCCTTTTAAACACATGCACGCAAGAAAATACTTGCCGCAATTTTGTAATTAGCATATAAATCAAATCAAAGGCGATCCCGGGTAGTAAAATGTGTTTGCCTGCGTTAACTAGATTTACGCTGCACAGAGTTTCTCCACCTGGCTTGAGCAAACAACAACTCTGCTATTCATCAGAGATGTTTTGCCTCTATTGTCTTTATTAAGTTTACCTCTCCCTTGCGAGCAGCCATTAGACAACTCGCAATGAAGAGGCTAGATTACCTGCTCCAGGTAATGAGATAAAGTTCTGGAAATACAGACAAACTTTGTGGAGCGTGGCAGTTTTCACACACTGTTACAGTAAGAAGAGAATCCAGAGCATCCAGTCCTGACCTGTGTGTCTGCATCCCGGTGCCCTTTTCCCTTTCAACCACCAACTTCACCTTTGCAGTGGGATGACTTGATTAAGCAAACGGAGAATTAACCTGCAGTTTCTTTGTCGACAGGCAACTATGAACGCTCGGCCTCAGAGGATCCTGGACTCAGGATCCCTCACCCAGTCGGCTCCAGCCAGCCCCACCAGCAAGGGCACGCACATCCACCAGGCTGGGTGAGGAAAGCACTCTAACACACACATCAGCATCCGGATACACAGAAAAGTCCTTCCAGTAAAACATACAGTGTGCAGCATGCACACAGGGCACTCAGCCTTCCTTCTACCGAGACAGAGACACAGCTTCATTTAAAGAGCTCGACCCTCAGATGAAGTACTTAAAAAAATAATTGTTTGCAGGGGAAACCTTCCCAGCTTCCCATAATCTTGTTTTTAGAGAGTTGAATGAATGAGAATGTTGCCACGCAGCTCAAGGCTGGCAACAAAATGAGAGGCCACAGAGTGAGAATACATTACATTTCATAAAGTATTCTGTAGTGTGTGTGTGTGTGTGTGTGTGTGTGTGTGTGTGTGTGTGTGTGTGTGTGTGTGTGTGTGTGTGTGTGTGTGTGTGTGTGTGTGTGTGTGTGTGTGTGTGTGTGTGTGTGTGTGCCTGAACAAGAGTGATTTGGTAAACTAGAGAAAAAACTGAGGAGACGGACAAAATTAGAGTAACTAAAGTAATGTCAAAATAGTCTGAATCCTTGATATGAAATGAAGTCAGATTTATGTTGAAGATGATAAAAGGCAAGTTTTTAACTATTTAAACGAGGTTCTGGATTTTCTGTGTGAGAATTTTCTCGACCTGTTTCTGTAGCGATCAAGCGAATGCAAGGGAGAAGCTGATATCATCTAAGCTCTGCCACTTTGTTTCCCGTCAATGTCTCTGTTCTTCTAGTGGCTCCCCTCCCATGCCCAGCACCAGCAGCTCCAGTCTGACCAACGAGGTGCCCAAACCCCCCACCCGAGAGCAGCCGGTCACGCGGCCTCCCTACACCCCCACGCTGGGAGGACAGGCGCCCCACTCCCACCAGTTCCCCCGCACACGCAAGATGTTTGACAAAGGACCTGAGCAGGTAGAGGAGCACCCTGCTCTGTGTGTGTAGCTCATTGTGTGGGCCAAATAAATAGTAATCAGCAGTGGCAGCTTTTTTTTCTCAAGTAAAAGTTGCATATTTTCTGTTTTTGTTTTTCTTTGTCTAGTTTAACTCTTTGAATTTGTGTGTGTGTGTGTGCGCAGGCAGCTGAGGATGGTGACGAGCCGGGTGGGCACAGGAACTACATCAGTCCCGCCCTCCAGACGGGCCTGTGTGATTGGAGCGCCAAGTATTTCGCTCAGCCTGTAATGAAGGTAGTGTCATCGTCTCGCTGCTCTTTTCCAACCCATTGTTCCTTTTTCTGCCATCTCAGTCTTCACCGCTCTCTCTGCCAGTGTGAGTCAGATGACAGTCCTTTATATGTGTGTGTGTGTGTGTATTTGTTTTTTAAATTCAATAAGCCAGAAGGTTGTGCTTCACAGTGATAACAGAACAAGCTTAAAGCAGCGTGTCAGTTGAGTTATTGCTTTGCATGATTGAATTAAAAAAGAAAAAACGCAAATCCTTCGTTTTTTAATCATTTAAGACCAATATTTTCTTGTTATTCCTCCACCAAGCAATCTAGTTCTTCAACAGCAGCTTAAAGTTGTTGCTAAGCAACAAAGAATAAGTGATATGATAGGTAATTTTCCCTTTTCACATAAATATTTATGTGAAGTGGTGTCATAGGTGCACGTTTGTCATGAATTTTACAATTCAGGAGTGACTGAGCCATCTGAGGACATGGACTCGGACTAGAAAATAATAAAGTCCTATAGAAAACAGCAGGGTGGGGACCAATCACAGTGTGAGAAAGTACCTGCTGCTTGTCCAAGATGGCTTTGCTGAATAATTGAGCTCTCTGAGCTCCATAAGTTAGCATCCTCCTGAGTGAAATTTAAGATTAAAAGAAGTGCTTTTTCCCGTGCACAGTAGTTGGTGTCGAATTTTGTAATATTAAATCAAGCCTCTGTCTGTTTAAATGCCCTCAGCAGTCCATCCTCTCAGGAAAGGAAGAGGTAAAGCAAATTATGTCAGCACATTTTCCTGAGGTTTAGCAAAGAAGGAGGGAATTATTTAAATATAAAGGGTTGAGCATGAGGGTCAAATAGAGGAGGAAAGTTTGGGAGTGGAGGAAGAAAAAGGAGTAAGAAAAGTATAAGAAATTCATGTGTGCATGAGAGAAAAAGTGGCTGATACAGAAAGAGAGTGAAGAGAAAGTAGATTTTCGTCAAATAAAATATTTACAACACAAAGACATTTGGGGCAAAAAGAGGAGTGAGGAGATGGAGTGCAGAGAAATGAAAAAGTAAGAAATGATGAAAATAAAATATCTGAAAAGGAGAGAAGACACCAAGGGGCAGAGAGTGGTGGGAGGAGAGTGTGGGAGAAAGAGGGAGGAGAGGAGACACAGAGGTGCTGAAAGTGAAGTGAAACTGCATAAAGAGCTTGGCAGCAGGATGAACAGGATGAGAAGAAGACGGAGCCAGAAGTGGCAACAAAAGGTGATGAAAAGCAGAGAGATGATTGGATGGAAAGAGTGAGTGAAAGAGCAGGCAGAAGAGGAGGAGGAGGAGGAGGAGGGGGGGCTTTTACGTAGCGCAAACCAGAACGCTGTGTTGGCAAAATTTTGAGTGCTGCCATAAAACTCCCCTCCATTACAAAGCTGTGTGTGTGTGAGTACGCCTCAAAGTCTGCACACAGGTTATCATATCACTGTGTCAGCAGCGTGAGACCAAAATATGTGTGTGTGTGTGTGTGTGTGTTTCAGAGAGTGTATCCACACCTTTTCACCAGTTTTAGGGGTGTGTGAGAAGCAAGGACATAGAAGACTCGCTTCACATGAGAACGAAAAAAAGATGTCCACAGCTACAGGTCCATACTTGTGTGTGAGGAAGAGAGAGAGAGAGAGAGTGAGAGAGCAGCCGTAACAAACAGAGTTGACCAAAAGTTTGTGGACACCCCTGTCCACATGCTTTGTTTACATGTGGTCTGAGGCAGTTTTCAAAGTTTGGCCTTGGCTCCATGTGCACCACATACAACAACTTTTTAGGCAAGAGCGAGCTTCCAACTTTGTGGCAGCAGTTTGATGGGGAAAAGGGGGCAGTGGGAGCGAGAGGGACCCCAAATGGCAGAGAAACAGCCAAAGAGGAGAAGGACATAAGAACTAAAACTGAAAAAGAAGTTCTATGATATGATGAAGAGCCGCCATAACATCGGCGAGGCTTTCCAACGGTGGGGAGACCTCAGCGAGTTGAAAGGCATGAAGACAGATGCAGAGGTCGCTGTGTTTCTGCTTGAGGTGGGTGACATTAGTGTTACCCAGAACCAGTAGGTCAGTATTGTTTGTGATGTTTGTGATGTGTGTGTCAGGTGAAACCACTTTCTAGTTTGCCGAGATGTGCTGCTGTTGTGATGTTTGGTGTAGGAGCAGGAGAGCTGTGAGGATCACTGCGGCTGATTGCTCTTTTGGCCAGCTAGCACGGTTGTCAGTGTCGTTGCTGAAGACATCTACGGAGTGAACAGGAGTATACAGCTTGGCTTCAACTCCTTCACCTGACTGGATAACTCAAAAGTGGACATCGCTCAGCAAATAGTTACACGGTGTAACCTGATTTAGTCAAGCACTAGTTGCGAGTAGTTACTAAGAACTTGGAAATGACTCCACACACAAACATAGTATCCCCCATCCATCAGCTTTGGTCTGAACTTGAACGTCGGCTGTGCACGAGGTCTTACTGCCCAGTTTGAGAAAGAACTTCAGGTTCAAATCTAGTGGAAGGCAATCTCACAACAATCACACATGGGTGGAATATTTGGCTGTTTGGATGGCAGTATAGTATACTAGGATTTTTTCTGTATATCCATGGTGTCTCTCTCTCTTTCTCTCACACACACACACACACACACACACAGGCATACATTTTTATAATACATTTCTCATTATGCATTACATGAGCAGCTGACACAGAGCAGCACCACAACCCTGGGATCCACAGTGTCAGCTGGCTCTTACCTTACCTTACCTACACACACACACACACACACACACACACACACACGCCTGCACACGCTGTGCCTCTGTCTCAGGTGTGGGAGTACATCAGCCTCAGTCTGACTGCTAAGTCTGCCTCCTCTCAGGCTTGGTCAGGGGCCATAAAGCCCTAGAGACACTGAATGTGGTGTACAGATAAATTTTGGATGCACACTCACAGAAACACACTGTACATACAACATCTCACACACAAATGTGTTTATTCACAAACTCCACCCAGAGGTGTATAATGTGCTGTGTGTTTCCCTTAAAGCAACATGCAAGGGGTAAAGTCATTACAGGAATATTGATTACACACAGTAGTAGTATAGTCACATGGGACTGTAGCTGTGTGTGTGTGTGTGTGTGTGTGTGTGTGTGTGTGTGTGTGTGTGTGTGTGTGTGTGTGTGTGTGTGTGTGTGTGTGTGTGTGTGCGTGTGTGTGTGTGTGCGCGTGTGCGTGTGTGTGCGTGCGTGCGTGCAGGGTATTTAGCATTCAGGAGGCGTCGCTGTAGAAATGTGCTCAATAAGCACACACTTGCAACCAGCATTTAAAAACACACCAGTTTCTCTCTGTGGTTTACACTCTGTTGTTTATTTATTGGTCTATCAAATATGCATAATGATGGTAAACTCCAAGTTTTTGATTCATGGTTTTAATACTTTAACATGCAAAATGACATAAATCAGCTTATCTTACATTCTGCATATTTGATGTCATGTTCTAATAGGGAGTGTTAAAATAGTCTGTGGGGCTCATGTTGTTAAGACTTAATGAAGCTAAATTTTCATATTTTTCATATTCTCTGCTCAACAGATGTGATCAGATGTGACTGCGTAACATTAGCTCGACACCTTCACTCATTATCTGAGTAACCGCATGAGCTCCACTTAACATTGTACTGCAAAGTAATCCCAGCCTGGAATGTAATGAGAGGAGTGGAAAACCTTTAGATTGTCAATGAGCACAGCGGTGCAGTCTTAGAGCACACTGTGACCTGACCAGGGCCGAAGCCTTAAAGGAACAGTTCAACATTTGGACATATACACGCTTATTTGTTTTCTTTTGATGAATGGGATGAGAAGATCGATATCTATCTTGTGTCTGTGTGTTTAGTGCTGAGCTCGAGTCTGGACCTAGTTAGCCTAGCTTAGCATAAGAGGAAAAGAGCTACTCTAACGTGGCTTTGTCTGAATTGGGAAGAACACCCACCAACAACACCTCTAATTTCATAATTAAGACCTTGTATCTCACAGAAAGTGAGTGAGTGAAAAATGTTAAAGTTACTCTTTGTGGTTTCAGCAGGTGTTACTTGCTGGAACTATTTCTTTTCAAACAACAGTCGGCCACAGTGCTTTTGTGACTGACAGCATATGGCGGAGCTGTAGACTAGAGCCCTGCGCGGGACTGTTTTCTTAATCCCGCTCCTGCCCGCTCCCGCTGAATTTCTGACCATTACCGCCAGCACCCGCAACATGTGTGTTACACTCCCACCCGCACCCGCAACGTGTATATCCACTCCCGCCCGCACCAGCAAAACTCTGAGAATTTATGTCCGCACAGTAATAGAAATGAATTGATTTTGTGTCTTCTCCTTCTCCCACAGGAGAAAACACGTTATTTTATAGGCTATTATAGATACTCATGGGGGTGTTTGATTCGTTTCCCTGGGCTGCGTGTCTTTGACACACTTATTTTTTTGTTGTAGAGACCTTGTTTTAGCTTTTTTTTTTATTTCAGTTGTTGACTTCATCATCCTGTCACTCCTGCAGTGTTCTTTTTTAGCCGCCCGTTCCCGCCCGCAGCAAAATTTAAACCGCCCGCTCCCGTGTGATTTGTGTTGGGTCCTGTGGGACCCGGCGGGACCCAATCCCAATGCAGCCCTCTACCGTAGACTGCAGAACCGCTAGCAGATAGATAAACTGTTGTTTGTCAAGAAAAAGTTACAAAATGAAAAAAGTGAATAAACTTATTTCCCAGTTTTCTGATAAAAGAAATGTGGAGCCATGACTTGCTGCACTCAGCGACATTGTTAAAGAGCACAATGCATGTTTCCATAGTGACACACGACTGTACATTTCTGCTGAACCAAATGATGCTGCAGCTATAACTCTGTTACTAACTGTCTTTTGGCAATAAATAAATGGATGAGCAATCACTTCTTAAAGTAACAATAATAATAATGTAATAAACTTTGTGCTTAAACACCTTTCATACAATAAATGCAGCTCATTGTGCTTTACAACGAAGGAATCACAAAGTGCTTCACATAAAATAACCTCACTTTCTAAAAATAAGAATAAAAATATGAGGATGAACATAAGATGGAAAATAAAACCACTGAATGATACCAATAAAAGAAAGAAGACATTTTTATTTCATTTCGGTCAAGTCCAAAGGTTTTGTTCAGGGCCTTTTTTTTTTATTTATATGGAATTCACATGGAGCCTCTGGTGCATCCCGATCCAGGGAGTGGCTCCCATCACATGCAGCTGCAGTGGTGGTCAGTTTGCCTCCCGCTCACTGAAACTCTGGCCGGTCATCATCTCTCGGAGATCGACCATAAGAAGAGAAAAACCTGCATGCCATACACGTTAACTCAACTTAATGTGCATTTATGTTAGTATTCAGATAAAATGCAAGATCTTTTGGTTTGGTTTGCTCAAAACTGCACAAAACAGAAATAAATTTCACAAGGCAATAACTTCGAGAAATATTTATTTCACATCTCATCCTCTCAAAAATCACACATTACAGTGCTGAGGAACTCTCTCCTGGATATGTTTCACACTGAACTTCAACAGGTATAAACAACCTGCTCATCACTGTTCACACTAGCTTTCGTACACACTGGACTCCCTTTCTCCCTGCTACTGACTCCAGACTCTTCCTTCCTTGGTGCCCTGTTTTGGACTGACCCCACCATTTCATTTAACTCTCTGTGAGCGACCATGCAGGCAGACATAAGGAGACATCGGTGGATTTCCAAAATAAAATGATTTATTTATAAGAAAATGAAGTCAATACATAAAGTTCTGGGCCCATAAAAGAGGTCAACTGAACAGAACTTAACTGAGTGGAACTGAACAGACCAAACTAACATAATAAAAACAAAAACAGACGTAACTGACCTAACCAACACAAGAACAGACCGAACACACACAACAGACCGAACAGACCTGCACACAAATGGGAACATATATAGTGGCTGATTAGACCATTGTGAAACGAAGGGGATAACAAGAAACAAACATTACCAACTAGACTACAAATAAAACACAACAGGACAACTTGTCTGTCAGTAAGGATATTTTGATAATTAATCTAAACAAAAACACCAAAGGCTCTACGATAATTTAAAGAAACAAAGAAAATCCTAAACTAAACATTTGAAAATCACACCCGGATGCTGCAGACACTTGGTGTAGCCCTATTGGCCACTTCCTGCATTGAACAGGTCTGCTCCAGCAGTCGCGCCTTTTGCTCAGGTCTGGCCCCGATGTCCCTCCAGCAGCAGCCAGACCCTCAACACTGGTAACTCAAAAAACAAACCATTAAATCTTAAGACAAACTAAATAGACAAAGTGCAATGTGACTGTACAGAAGCTAACTAAATGTGCGTGCTACAAATAGAAACCACTGTACTGTCAGCTTATGCTAAATAAATACGTATATGTCGTATGAAACCAAAAGGTATGTGTAATCCTTAATGTATTTGCTGTCTGTATGTGCAATGTGGGTGTCATGAGGTCAAAAAGGTAAACTAAATGAATAATTAAATGCAAAGAAAACTGAGTGTAGGAGGGTTACCGACATTTATACCAGCTGTGTGGCAGTAGTTGCAGCCATCACACTCTCACTCTCACTCACTCACCATGTTTAACTCACCTTTTTCAGATCCCAGAGGAGCATGACCTGGAGAGTCAGGTGAGGATGGAGCGGCAGTGGAGGTTCCTGAGGAACACGCGAGTGAGAAGGCAGAGCCGATGCATCACACAAAGAGGTTAGTGACTCATGCATGTGCACGCACACTATTTACAGGCGGAAGGAACCCTGGACTGCACTTTAAATGCAGATTTCATTTGCACAGATATTACTGAAAATCAAATTAAATCAGTTATCAAAATGTCATCTCAGGTTTTAATTACTTTGGCATTTCCTGACATGACCAGTCTCACACCTTATAAAAGGTGAGTTTATTTATGGAGCACATTTTGATATGCAAATCAAAATGATTAACATATACACAGAGCATCATTATCACAGCCACCATAACGTCAGACAAGCATTAGAGAATATAATGAAAGTTGAAAAAATGCATCAAAACCTACAAAAATTTAGCTAATGATTTAACGTAATGTTTTGGCGTCAACTGCATTTATTTGTAATTCATTTTTTATCTTCAGAAAATCGTGGCACCACCATGTTGATTTGTTCTGTGTGGTTTGTAGCAACTCTCAACAACTATAGCCACAAAGTGAAAAAACTGCATCTTCGTGCAAGTGACTTTTTGCCAATGGTTGGAGGTCCAAGAATTGAACCTGGAGGGACTCCATATGCCACGTTGATCTGCTCGATTACACAATTAGCCTCTACCTTAGATAATGGGATTGTTACTATTTTACAATAGTTGTTTGTGATTGGCAGCTCTTTTGTCAGACATGTCAAATACAGAGCGAAGATCACAGAGCATAAGCAGAGACTTTGCCAGAATCTGATTTAATTGCTTTCGGAGCCTTGATGAGGGCAGAATCTGGCTGAAATCCAGACTCTCCAAAAAGGACAGACAGAGTCAAACACCAGGTGTAGATGGTGCAGCTTTGTTTCAGACATGTGATTGAGTGGGCGGATGATTTGCAGCGATGAAAGAGGATTGATTTGAAATCGATCAATGGTCAGAAACAACCCACTTTATGAGTCACAGGACTCCCCTCACAGACACACACAAACCCACACATTAAAGAGCCCGTGTTGCCAGCATACACACAGACTCCCCAAATGAAGTCAGAGCGCTCTCAAACAGAATAGCTAACACCCCAACGTCACGGATACCACTTCACACACGAGTCACGAGGCGATTGGCGTCAGAGCCTCACCTCATGCACATGTCTCTCCCGCTCTTTCTGACTGCTCTCCAAATCACAGAATCCCCCTCTACACTCAGATTTTTGAGAGAGAAGTTTTAGGATTGCCCTCATTCAGTCTGTTCTCTGCAGAGAGAAAGGAGACGAGAGGAGGAGGGAGGGTGGGATGGAGGGAGAGGAAGACCGAGGACGGAGGAGGTGAGAAAGAGGCAGGGAAGCTAGAAATAAGAGAAGTAAAAAAAAAGTGCGAGAGAAATATTGTGTCTCATGAACCTGATTTGATTTTCTTGTCTTGTTGATGCAACATTTACACCCATCACCATGCGGTCCTGAAGTCCTCGGGGTTGTTTCATATTTTACAGTAGTTCCATATTGAATGTGCCGTCAAACAGCCCAAACAACAACAAATCGATGATGATCTCGCCCAGCTTTTAACCAAAGTCCTCACCTTCTCGTATCTGTTTTTCCCTCCGCCGCATCTCTTCCAACCCATCTGTGATGAATTCATGATGGATTTTTCCTCATTCTTCTTCCTCTCATTATGGTGGTCTCAAGAGTGCACTCAGGTAGCCAAGGACAGGCTGGTGAAGCGGTATGTGTTGTTGCCATGACAACATATGGCGAGGCAGTGAAGTTATCAGTTGTGTGAGCTTGTTGGCACGGCGTTATATTCTGCTAGAATCTGCCAAAGGGGTACACAACTCGACTGTTTTTCTCCGCTTTGAATCCCCACCATAGACCGCCATATGTTGTGTTTGCTTTTCTTGCTGTGCCTCAAGTCCTGCTATTATTTTGTGTGTAGCGATGCTGTAATCCTTTCTTGTTCTCGTACTCAGTTTGTTCTGTTTTTTGTTATAAAGGCCTAGTCACTATTTATTTATTCCTCCACTGTTTCTCCTCTGCTCTGTCCTGTCCCATTTGCAGCTACAAATTCTCAGTTTCCCCATCGGCATTAATCAAGTTCCATCTGAATTTAGAGAATATATTTTGTACCAACAGATACCCAGAGCATCCTGAAATCAGCCATTCTCAGCTGCGGCACTGTAGAACTTTCATTCTTACAGCCTGTGTATTTATGAGATAATAAATATTAGATTTAGGATTTTTTTTTCAGTGTCTGACTGAAGCAAGCATACATTTACACACTGGTTGCATCACAAATCACTCATTTCCCTTATCACTGAGAGGGGTGGAGTTGTTCATTTTGGCATCTATAAAATTCATTGCATGATGTTGTGGGATTGCGTCAGCATTTTGAGGACACTATATAATGACTAAATGTTCCACCCTCTGAATTCAGATGCTCAAATAAAACGGCGGACATTAACTGTGGTGCAAATGTAGTGTAGAGATTATGGACACAGTGTTTCTGCAGCGCGTTTTATATGGTTAACAAACCCCATGAGAAAACAGTTCTAAATTACAATTAACAATAAATGAGTCCTCTTTAACATCTATTGTCTGAAAGCCTGATCTGTCTTATCCCTCTGTACCTCCTTTATTGTCCACAAACACACATCATTGAGCCACACTATTGCGCGGTGACATGTTCCCTCGTTACCATCACTGAGGGCGTCGTCGTTTATTTTAGCGTCCTGCTGCCTAAAGTAATCACCAGTGCTACAAATGTTTATGAATCCACAGCTGAAATATGTCCAGTCCATCTGCTAAAAACTGCAGAGCCCAGCTGTTTGAGAAAAGAGTCCTTTTTAAAAACAAAACTATACATCTGTGACCTGTTTTTTAAAGTTTTAGAAATTCAGCCGGACCAGGTGGGCTTAGGGTAGATCGCTGCGTAAGGCACAAAAGTCAAGTATGCAGGAGATGGTGTGACTTTTTAGTGTTGGACTTTTTTTGTGTTGTTCTGTTTCCTGCAAGCAGTCTGTACAATTACAGACCCACATACCAACATACCAGTACATACCAACTTCAATAAGGAAGAAAATATTTTATTTGTCCCATTTTTGCCAGCGCCTGTTTGAAAATGAACAGGTTCAGGATGGCGGAGCGGGGAACTCCAGCAGGTATCAAACCTGTGTTTTACCACTGTCAAGAAATTCTCCTCCTCCTCCTTACGCTTGCTCCCATCCTGGCTTGTTTACAGGTGTTTCCCGACTGGATGATCAAATATTCATCAACCGAAACCCTGGAGTACCGTCTGTTGTGAAGTTCCACCCCTTCAACACCTGCATCGCCGTGGCTGACAAGGACAGCATCTGGTCAGAGACAGAGAACGCACACTCAGTCTGAAAAGCAGCATCAGCATTAAGACCATTATGCAAAAGATTCACTTTCATACGTGATGGTTTTAAAAGTAAAACAGGTCAAATGGATAATTAGAGTGTAAGAACGTGTGTGTGTGTGTGTTTGCTGTAGTTTCTGGGACTGGGAGAAGGGCGAGAGGCTGGACTACTTCTATAACGGAAACCCTCGTTACACTCGCATCACGTCCATGGAGTACCTGAACGGACACGACTGTTCATTACTGCTCACCGCAACAGGTTTGAAATACACACACACACACACACACACACATGCACATGAATACACACACAGAGGAGCCGCACAGAGTGATAACTCAAGCTGGAAATTCTTTAGAGTTTTCCTTGAATGAGCAGCTCAAATGTTCCCACTCACCAGCGTGGTGGAAATCGCACTGAGACTCATTTGTAGCAGCAACAAGCCTTAAACACTTGACTCTTACCCCCACAAACACACACACAAAGCGCTCATGTGTATTCATCATTATTCATTAACAGAACAAAGCGATTACCCTCCACGGCTTTATCTTCATAACCCGGAGGACCTTTATTTTGTTTAGTCTTAGCAGTGGAACATTAAACTAAGAATGAACGCTGTATTTCAGTGCACACCTCCTGACACCTTGATAAAAGCTCCGGGATTAATGATAATAAATTCCATCTCATCAAACTGTAATGTGCACTTATTCGGTTTTTCTCCATCAGTCATGCTGTGAAGGATATCGGGGAGGACATTAGTTATAAAAAATACACAGCGCTAAAAAAGGAAAAGGCAGAATGTAAATCAAGTGGAGACTTTTATGGTTTGTAATAGCTCTGTCATAAGAGTGCATGGATATGTTTTATGTTAAGCTCGGTGTCTTAGCTGTGTTTCAGCCGCTGCGTTCAGACAGAGAGGCTCGTGCCTCACTTTGTTTCTCACTGACATCACGCTTTTAAGCAAAGAGCCTTTCTGATGCTGCTCTACTTATTGATTTAAGTGTGTGTGTGTGTGTGTTTGTCTTCATGGTCAAGTCACGGCGTGTGTTTTGAAAGAGTCTGACTTCAAGGTTTTCATCAACTCTTCAGCGCAGTTCAGCGTGCACTACTGTTAAGAATACAAACGAGTGTTGGGGCCTTGTTGCCGTAGCCTTTGCTCCGCGCCGCATCTCTTTATCCATATTCCTGCGCTGCCTCTCACTCTCTCCTTCCCTCTCCGTATGCTTCTGTGTCTATTCCCACCCCTCCCCTCTCTCCAGACGACGGAGCCTTACGTATCTGGAAGAACTTCGCCGACCAGAAGAACCCAGAAATGGTGACGGCGTGGCAGGGCCTTTCTGACATGCTGCCCACTACCAGAGGTCAGCCCACCACCAGCGCTCACAGTAAAGATCAACGCTCTATTTTACTATCCGCCCCCCATCCACCCACTCATACAGTACTTCCTGTAGTAACCCGCCAACTGCCCCACTGTTCACCCCATTCCAGTCATACCTCCCCACCTACAGATCAACCAGGTAGGATAGTTTACTGTTACATGTTGCTTTAAGGGAATCATCCAGTTGTCAGTTCGACAGCTTTTAATCGCAGCAGCTTTTTGGAGAATTTACGGATTAAGGTATTGAATGGGTTTGAGGTAAAAAGCCTAAAATGAGGTGCTTTATGTGGTTAAATCAAGCTTACACTTAGTCCTTGACAACAACAACATCCAATTCCAACAACCCCACTGTGTAAAACATACATAAAAACAGAATGCAGTCACTTCCAAACCAACTGTGTTTACCAGCAGTGGTTTCACTATTTCAACCCCCCATGAGTGAGGACCACTCTAGGTTTGCCTGAACAGTCTTACAGCGACACTGCAACGATGCATCTCTGGTGAAGCAATAGCTCGTCTTAGCTTCCTAATATCAGTTTCAGTACATTTGCTGTTGAATTGAAAGTTTTTAAACGGTGGAAACTTCAACACATGAGACCATGCAGTTATTAGAGAAATCACCAACCCAGCCAAAGTACCAGGCTCACTCACAGAATAGCACAGCAAATGTCTGAACGATCGTCGACGGGCACTTAAAGTAACATGTCTTCATTCTGAAATGACCCACTGCAGTTTTTAGCGGTGCAGGAAATGATCAAATCCAGCAGCGCACCGCGGGTCGTCAGAAGAACCAGGTCAGCGCTGTCAGCATGTGTGAGCACACACAGACCCAGACCGCTAAACCAAGTCCAGGAGAGGATGTTCACATGTGTTCTTACCAATAACTGACTGGACCTGATGCAGTCCAACAGGGTTCAGTCCTCCTTGATGGCAGGTTTTAGATGAATTCAGACGCCTGACTCACAGGTGTCTGAATTTAGTTCCATCAGTCAAACGCAACACTAAGCGAAGGCCAGCTGTCAGCCTCACCCGTCTTAAACTGCCACATGTGCCATATCCATCGTATATCTGTCCAGCAGGGTTTAGCCTACGTTCACAGTCAGTTCATGTAAGAACACGAACGAATCATAAAATGCTGCAGGTAGATTGTTAGTCGTGCTTTGCTCAGAGGGTGGTCTGGACAGAAGTCATCATTTTAAACTTGGACTGTGGACGTTGGTGGATTCGCTGCCATATTTACCTTCTGTGTTGACACACTTCCATAATTCGTGAGGCAGAGTTATTCGCAAATATTTGAACCAGGCCTGACACCCACAGCACACACTTGTCAGAGACATCCACCCACTTCTATGGTGTGCCAGGTTACCCACACACACACATACACACACACACACACTCTCGAGAACTCTCACACGTTTTTCTGCCTCGAGTGCTTTCCAGCCGTTGTTTTTAGCTGGGGACGTTTTTAGAGAAACCGACAGCAACAGGAATGATGCTCTCACTTGTTTACCTCTTTTCTAAACGTATTAATTAACCGTCTGCAGCACTTTTGTCTGTTCCGAGAACGTTCTTTGAAATGGTCTGAGACCCTGTGTGTCAGCAGGAGCACATGTGACCACAGCGCCGTGTGGGTGGACGACTTTGATGAAGCATGTTTTTAAAGCACATCTCACATAGAATAAGATACATATTTGACTAATTGGTAAAACGAGAGCAGAGCTGTCAGGATGCGTCTGGCTGACTTGGTATCTGGTAGAGGTGTGGACCACACATCGTGTGTGCATATGTGTCTCCATCATTACAAAGCCAGGGAGTCACTAGAGCCCTGTGGGACCCCACAGAGAGGTGACACACTTAACTAGCATCACTGTCTGTCCCTGAGAGTCTCTTCCCATGCGGAGGACTCTCCCGCAGTAAGCCGCGGCCTTGTTTTGACTCACACTTTAACATTTAATGGTGTGCTTGTTATCCTGGACGTATCGTTAGTGACAGTCGCTGTGTCAGTCCTGCTCTCAGGCTGCAGCGGAGGCACAGGCTTTAATATGAACAGCCATTCAAGGAGATCTTTCCTGGAAAAGTTTAACAGGAGAGTCCAGCTTCAGCTTCTGGTGCTCAAGTATTTTTTCAAGCTTGGAAGGAAACTTTAAAAACATCTCTCTCAAACACACCCACACCCCGTCCTCCCTCTCGCATATACCATTCCTGGCCCAATAACTAGTTTAGAGCCATTACCGTTGCTTCAAACGTCTCTCAGAGAGAGTGCAATAATTATATGCTTGTGTTTTGAAAGTTTTAGATATTTAGCATCGCCTCAGTGGCATTAATAATTTAAAACCCAATGAAATATTACACAAGCCTGTCTTTGTGCTGCCAGAAAACCTGCTCTACCTCTGTAGGCACTCGCTACAAGACAGTGAACATTTCTCAAGAAGACGCTGGCAGACACACACAAACACGGCAGTCCTGCGCAACCTGTCCTCCCTCATCCCATCCCTGTTGTCCAATAACATGCTTTGGTGCTGTTTTTCAGCAGCGAACCGTCTCAGTAGACTGTCTGTCTGGCTTGTTGTTACTTTGCTGGTTCTTTGATATTGTTTTGTGTTTTTCCCCCCCGTCTCGAGAGGCTGAACAAGGCAGCAAGCGGTTTACCTTCACTTGCACATGAACAAATCTCGCTATCACACTTAATTTTGTGTGATTGAATTAGCGGATTTATTTAACCACCAACACTGTCAACCCAGTTAAATTGTTTTCCTATGTCCTTTTCACGATTGACTTTGCCCAAACTCTTATTATGTACATACACAGAGTCGTCCCCTGTCAAGCTTTTTGCCCCGTGGTGAAGGGATTTGGCATTCTGTGGCCTGCAGGGCTGGACTCTGGGGACCCTGTGCAGCTTCCACAGCCCCTGTTTGGCATGCAGACACAGCAGCTCAGCTCAGGCCTCCCTCTCCTTTCACTCTTCGGTCACTGTCCGGCATTTGGGAGAAACCATGCTGGGAAATAGCTGCTTTGTTCATCCCTCTGCTGTTTGAATACATGTGGAGGACATTCAGGAAGTCTTACTTTTAAGTGTGTATGCAGTTGTGTGGGTCTGCATGCACGGGGGTTCCTTGCTAATTTGTTGCTTGCTTTGTTGCATTCCCGCTATCCTCCCTCCCTCCCCTCCTCCCTCCCCCTTCCATCTGCTCCCTCCCCCTGCTCGCAGGTCTGGCCAGAAGGGTCTCCATCTATCTTGACAGGAGTAAGCAAGGAGGTGAGTGTCTCCATTCTCTTCTATACTCCCTCACTCCAAAAGCAAAGGTGCTGCACTAAGCAGCTGGCAGGGTGCCCCCTTTTTTTTTTTTTTTTCTTTTCTTCCCGCAGCCACCACCCCCACCCCTCATCCCTTCATCTGTCCAGTGATCATCATCATCACTTCATCCCTGACAGTCATCCCAAAAGTAAAAAGAAGACTCACTATGAAAGTAGGACTGATGTGTTTCTACGAGCACTAACACGTCCTCTTTAACAAGCTGGACATGCTGTGTTCATAGGTAATGAAGTGCTGAGCCCAGCTCCGTTATGTTCCTGTTTTTATGCCTGTCTAGCTTTCAGTTCCAGCACATACATAGTCTCCAGTGACAGTGGGGCGGAGCTCGCACTACAGTGGGTCCTTCTTTTCAGACCGAGGTCAACAAAAGCAGGCGTCTCACGTTTAGCCAACAGCTAAATTTAGGATCGATTCACCTGCTGAAATGACAATTTTTGGAGACAGATTTAACAAAATGAAGCTAACAAGTTAATTAAGATAGTGTTAGCTCCATGAGGCAGTTGAAAAGGTGCCATCCCTGGCTGATTTATTCATGGTTCCGGGTGGCTCATTTTAAAGTGAGAACATTGTAAAGGGCTCCTTTAATTTGTACTTGGTAATGAGGCTAAAGGTTAAATCTGTATGTCGCAGACAAAAAAATCTGAATCCTCAACAGTTCATGATCCACATCGAAGTCATTTCAATAAAGAAACCACCCTGTCCTTGTGTTGGGCTAGTTAGTCTTAGTGTTAGTAGTGTGATGAGGAGACGTGTAACGTCAGACTCTTATTTCATTGTACTGTGAGCCTGTTTGGCTGCTTAGCTCGTGTATTTTGGAGTTTGACGGCTACCTGAAGTCTGTCTCAGGAACAGGGGTGAAAATCCTATAAAGAGCAGAGCGGAGCTGCTAACATGAGACTAAGCTCTGATGATATCCAGGATGGGCTTCCACACAGTGGGGACATACTACACATCGGATGTGCAGCTTATAAACTGGGCTTTTTTTTATGTGTCATCTCACAAACTCATGTAGTTTGTTAGTGATTATTCCAGAAATAATGGAAATAAAACAGAATATGAGAACTTGCTGATCTTTTTTCTTTTGAAAACAGTACAAAGACAATATATTTAATGTCTGACCTCATCAACATCATTTTGTAAATATCTTCTTATTCTGAATTTGATGCAGCAACACGTTTCAAACAAGTTGGGACAGGAGCAACAAAAGACTGGGAAAGATGTGGAACGCTCCAAAAACACTTGTTTGGATCATTCCACAGGTAAACAGGTTGATTGGTCACAGGTGATAGTATCATGATTGGGTATGACAAGCGCAAAAGCCAGCATCTGTGACAGTATGGGGGTCTGTTAGTGCCCACTAGGGATTAATATTGCAATCCCAAGAACTCAAAACACATTTATCATATTTCTAGCAACACTAAATGCAACAGGGAGAAAGGGATGGGAAAACTGGATTCCCAGGATTAAACCCAAACACCCATGGATTGGTTTATTTACATAAATGTGAGGGTACCATTAATGCTGTAAGATATTTGCAGGTTTTGGAGCGACATGCTGTCATCCAGATGTCATTTTCAGGAGCATTCCTGCTTATTCCAGCTTGACAATGCCAAGCCCCCCATTCTACATACAGCTCCAACAGCACGGCTCCACAGTAGAAGACTGTGGGCACTAGACTGACCTGCCTCCAGTCCAGACCTTTCTCCCACTGAAAATGTGTTGCACATTATGAAGAACAAAATGAAACAATGGAGACCCCAGACTGTTGAGCAACTTCAAGCCAACTTCGCATTTCAAGAAGAATGGCAAAGAATTTCACTTTAAAACCATCAACAATTAGTGTCCTCACACTTACTGAGTGTTGTTAAAGAAAAAGTGATGTAACACAGTAGTGAACCTGCCCCAGTTGTAACATTTTTGAAACATGTTGCAGGTATTATTTAGAAAAAACAATAAACTTTATCAGTTTGAAGAATGCTTTTCTTGTCTTTGTCCTGTATTCATTTGAATATAGGTCCAGAAAGATTTGCAAATCGTTGCATTGTTTCATTTACGTTTCACACAGTGTTGTGAGCTCAGTAGCTGGACATGCTGACATTTGCAGCTTCCGTTAGAGCTAATGAAAGCATTGTTTAATCCATTCCATACATGTGACAGACCAGCTGTGCCTGGTGACGGTTGTTTAGTTACCATTGGATAATTGCTGTTTGTGTGAGGGTTTAAGCAAACTGTCAATCGCAGAGCAAATTTGCAAATTTCAATGTTTGGCTGAAATCCACATATGAAACTTGTTCAAATAGATGCGTATTTAAAGAAGGAGAACTAGCCTTTGCCTTTGCTCTCCCTTCAAACAGCCACTGTGTCCCTATTACTCATTTTCACCTCAAAATGGCTTCTCTCATGTATAAAAAAAATGCTCCTATTCAAGCTGGTCCCAAAGGTGTTAGTGTTTAATTGGGAGCATGTCGGTGCTGTGTGATTTTAATAGCACCGAGCCACCCAGACTGTCTCACCAGAGGGATTAGCCCGTTAAACTCCAGGGGAACCACTGAAATTAGGGAACCGTTGCTGGCACAGACTGGAGAAACTATTCCTGCGGCTACTGCTCAGCACAGCTCGCCGACTTCACATCTCTGCAGATTAGATTGAGAGCAAATCTAATTAAGTTCCGATCCACATGCAGTTAAATGTTTCCACTTTTTCCCTCCTTCTCCATTTACCTCCATCCCCACCCTCGACTCATTCCTGCTGCTGCAGTTGCTCACGATTAGAGGTGTTTTTATGGCTCCACAGCAGCGACAGCCATGGCCGGAGGCATTCTGTTTTCAGGTTGCACATACGTATTTGTGAGCGTGATATCTCAGCAATGTCTTGAGGGAATTTCTTCAAATTTGGTGATAACATTCACTTGGACTCAAGAATGAACTGATGGTGGAGGGTGAGGGTCACTGTGACCTCATGTCAGTCCCAATCTTATTCATGCGATGTCTCAGGACGCCTGGAGGGAATGTCATTACATCTGGCACAAACATCCACTTGGACTCAAGGAGGAACTGATCGTTTTTTGGTGATCAAGGGTCACTGTGACCACACGACACATTTTTTCACCGTAACTCAAGATTTCATACACTAATTATGACAAAATTTTACACAAGTGTCTCATAGGATAGAATGACAAAGTGATCACATTTTATATCCAAAAGGTCAGAGGTCAACTTCATTGCAACATCATAATTTTTTCTGGCCATTATTCAGCACCATCACTCAGGAGCAGAAGGCAGATTGTGACCATATTTCACATTTGGTCAGATACTAAATTGGTGAGACTAATTTTGGGCGTCCACCTTGAAACTGTGCTGATTGTAGTGATCTTGTGAAGATGTGTGTGAAGCATCCACCTTTTACAGTTTGTAGCTTCTTTACAGCAACATCCATGTTTGCACAGTGTGATGAAGCTCTCCATTAGTCCTCTGTAAGAATAGTCTCTTTCTTAATTATTCACAGGAATCATACCTATCTATATAGTGATAACTTCCATTTCGCTATAAGAAGTCTTAACTATGTGTTATAGGAGTCTGGTCAGACATGGATGTAAGCTGTAACTTGATTGGTTGATGCCGGCAAACAGCTGTGAGGCAGTATTCAGTTTTTCCTGTATTATCTTCTGTGCCTTTGTCCCTTTTCTTTTGGCTGCATCAGTGAAAGTAGGGCAGTCCTCTCCTCTTCGGCTTTAGGGAGGCACACACTGTGTCCTGCTCTACATTTGGCTCCGCTGCCTGGTGCCTTGTTAACATCGGGGATGTGGGAACTTGCTACATCCAGAATCTGGCCTCAGTGTGAAGTTGAATAGAGGCAGAAAACTTGGAAATTTCAGGAAAATGAGACAAAAAGCCTCCAGGCGTTTACTGGGATACAAAGCAAGCGGTTCCAGTATACTGTAGGCCAGTGACAGAAACTTCTTTTCCCACATATGTTTCTTGTGTGATTATTGCAGGAAGCCAGATAAAACCAGAAACCTCCCTGAAACCACCGGTTGCAGATTGTTATCCTTTGCATGGAGAAACTAAAGCTTAGGTCACAGAAAAAGTCAGTTTTTAGAGCAGGGATTTATTGAATACAGGTGTGCACTTAAGAGTACACTCTCACGAGTGAGACCCTCCATATTTGACTGTTCTTTCACAAAGCTGCAGTGTGATTTCATGAGTTTTGTAAGGTCACATGAAATCATGCATAAAGTTCCAGTTATTGGGGACATCCCTTGTTGTGTATTATACAAAGTGATTTAAGAAAGCACTAGTCTGTCCACAGTAATCGGGTCAGCAGATGTCATGTAGTTTATGCTTCATTTCACAAGGTCTTTGTCAACCAGGCAGGTCAAAGCGTGTTGCCTCCCCAAATGCCAGACCCTGGCTCCCAAGGTTTAGACAAATGTCATCGCAGAGAAGTCTCCCCGCCAGTCAGAGCGCTCCCACAGATAACGTCATCTTCTATTAGAGGCACATGCATGCTGGGCAAGTCCCCGGTAATCCTGGAGAAGATGTATTACCGGAGTCCTGGAGGACCTTTTCAAAGCAAACACGATGAGGGGAAGAGAGGGAGAACGCTGAGGGAGAGAAGAACCAGGATATCAGCGGCACTGGTTTAATGAGCTGCAGTATGTGGGAGAGCTAGTTCATCACTGGAGATAATGGTGCAGAATAAGAATGCAAACGAAGGCACCTTCTCCAGAGAGAGAGGAGGCAAACAAAGATATTTATGCAAAGGAATAGATAAATATATCACAAATTAGGGATTGTCTCAGCACATTGGCACAGGAACAAGATGATCTAACACAACTGCTGGCAGCCCAGCCTTTAGTGGTGTTAAAAGTAGCTTTTTCCCCCCCTTGACGAAGAGTCAACAAGGGAAAAGCTATTCTGCTAACTATCATTGCTGTTTTTTTGTATTGTTTTGGGGGGTGAACATTAAACTCAAGCAGAAAGGGAAAGAGACAAGGCTTTAAAGAGAGAACATCATTGAAGCTATCTATACTTCCACCTCTGTAAGGAAACATTGCTCACACTCCTTTGCTCCTGTTCTTCCTTCTCACATTTCTATTCTCCATGTCTGTATTGATTTCTGTGTGGGAAACTAAGACCCGCTCAGGCCCACAAAGATTCCCTCTTAGGTAGACTTTTTAACCCGGTTTGAGCAGCTTAGTGTTGACCATGAGAGACAAAACTGAAGGGTCAGGTTTAAGGTTGCAGATCTGTAACTCCTCATAAACTTTTTTTGATTGGGCTTAGGAAGGATTTAGCCACGTGGAGAGGAGAGAGCAAGGGAAAAGTTTGCGATGAAGTGACTTTGGGCTGAGTGGTGGTGATTAGCTGGAGTCAAACGATTGATAGAAGGGATGGAAAGACTGAACTGAGCTAAGGGGGTAACAACATGGCCGGTTTACTGTGTTTCAGTTGGTTTGTGCTAATTCAGTTTACCGTGATCAGGTTATTAGCCACTTATTTAAACCACTTATTTGGAGGTAAAACCAAAATTGAATGTACCAAAACTGTAGTTAACAGCTCCTAATTGCACAGGAAAACTTTGTGTACAACTACAGCAAGAAAAGTAGTTCAAAGTTGAACCAGGAAGTCGGTCTGGAAAACTGGATGGACTATTTGATCGGAAAATTTGTGCAGATGGTCCCCAGAGGATGAATCATCTCACCTGTGTGCCACAAGCAGGTTGGCATTTTTTGTCTTTTAGAGAAATGTCAGCCGTAGACCATATTCACACGGTGCCAGTTTCCTCCGACACCATGCTCAGGGAGGGGAGGCTCCAAGAATAATGCAGTCCTGCTGTGTTCCGGGTTGTGAGGGGTTTAAATGTAGGGAGTCGTTCATGTGTCCAAGATGTGCGTTGATGTTTCAGAAATTATTTGGAATATGATATTGAATGCTAATATTAGCTGTTGTCTAAAGGTAGCTGAGGGTTATCAAATATGTTGTTTTGCCTTGAAATATGACTCAATGTCTCTTTGGGTTTCACTACCCATACCCAACTCTTTAATTGGGGACAAGTGAAATGATAATGGTTCCCTGCATTTACACATGGAACACAGCAGGACTACATGAGCCTTTTGATAATATTTTGAAATTTGAGCCTCCCTCCCTGAGCGTGAGGTCAGAGAAGTCTAGTTTTAGGAACTTCATTATTTCAGTTTTGTGGTTACATGTCAACTCGTCCTAAATGAGTTTAAATAAAGTACCACACAGCAATCATGGGGCCAGGCAGAGAATAATTGGACCCATTTTACAGAGTGGAAGGACCACAGGGGTCTATAGGGCTCCATAATCTCAGTTTTGCTCCAGGGCACCCCAGCAGGTCAATCCGGCACTGCTTAAAATAGAAAAGAGACACAGAAGCAATTAGACCATAGCAGTGTGTAGTCCACTGAGATCTTCTCTCGTACACATATTTTATCCTAAATGGATTTCTCATCATGGGAGGACACAAGGAAAGATAATGATGCACAAAGAGGGGTTCAGCTGAACCTAAATCTTAGCAAGGTTTGGTGGCATGTGTGGCTCCCTGTTCTAGAGGAAATACAAGCACACGCTCGTGTGTGTTGGAAAATCTTCTGCAAGTGCAACCCCTCTCCTTGTAACCCAGATTTCCTCATCTCCGAGCTGCCAGCTTCAAAGGGAATGCCTCCTCCCTTCTCACAGCCCCTGAAATGAGCCAGCATCAAGCGTCCCAGCACGCAACCGTGAACGTGTTGCTGACAGAGCCAGATCCTGTGAAGTGGTTTTCCCTGCGTGCTATCCCCCCCACATGTGCCCACGCTACCGTCGTCGTGACGCCTGAGTGAGCCGGATGACGTCACAGTGCAGGGTTTGAAGCCGCCACATGGGGCTTGGGTTTTCCTAACAGCCCAAGCCAAGTGGAACAGTAGAAAGCCCTGTCACAGATGGCTCAGTGCAACAAAGTTAAGTCACGACTCATACAGGAGGCACACGGAGGAGCTGAGCAGTGGGAAAGGATCACAGATGATGCACATGTTCACTATTGTTCTGGAAGGCCAAAAGAAGAGCAAAGTAATGGAGTCCTTATTCTTGGCACCTGGTTGTGAAAAAATAGGAGGATGAAGCGACTAAGAGGCAGAAAGGAGTAGGAAGGGGAGGAAATGAAGTGTGGCGTGATGAGTCTCAAAAGGAGAGAGAAGAGGATGCTGTTTCTGAAGCGTCTGTGGTAAAAGCATCTTTTACCTGCCCCTTCATCCCTTCTCCTTCATCTTGTAAACTGCCATTATCAGAAGAGCATCTGCACTCTTGTGGGAAATGTGATTCTTCAGCTGCTGCTGATGGTCCACACAGGATGATTTTTCTGAAAGCTTTTCACACAGTCTTGGAGAGGTTCTGACCATGAACTGCAACATTTAGTTTATCTCAGACCAGGGACCTTTGTTGCATGTTGTTTCCCATCGCCTCCCCTCATTTCCTGTCATCTCACAAGTGTTTACTGTCAATGAAAAAGAAAATCTTTTTAAGATGGATGGAAAGCAGCAAATAATTGTGAAATTTCCCTTGAGGCTCTGCAATGATTTAAAAAAAAGTGATACTGTGTTGCAACAGGAACTTGAATTCTTGAAGTTTGAACATAGAGCTCCATGGCCCCTGCCAGGCATCACTGAGCCAGCAGGGCAAGTGTGGCCGGCATGGCACTGCTCACTTGATTACTGCTGCGCCTGCCAACTTATGAAGAGTCTTGCCATCTTCAGCTTCTTCCCTCCTCACTTTCTCGTTCGAGTGGCATTTGACTCATCGAGGCCAGAATCTGCTGACAGGCTCAGTTCCAGGGTCAGTGTTTGCATCTCCCTGTGCTCGTCTTGCTGAGAAGGATACAAAATGCTAAACCATGCTTCCATCTGCATGAAGTGCATTCGCTCTGAAATGTGGAACTTGGAGCAAAAACACGGTCATGGTGACAGTGAGATATATACCGTTATGAGTCGACATAAAAACTGGTTGCTTATGCACCGGCAGTCTCTGCAGAAATCAGCACATCCCTGGCCTTGCTGAATTCTGTGGTGTATTTGTCAGCTTGCACAGTGGTGCAGGACGCTGTTGCACTAATCTTTCCTTTGACTTGCTACGTGTGGCAGCAAGAACCTTCTGAAGTCTCCAACAGATTGTGTGTGTTGTGTTGTGCAGGGATCAACACATGCTCAGTGTGTTTAACAGCTGTGTTTGTCTGTGTTTATATGTGTGGGGGTTCACTTATAAATTCAATCAATTCCCTTCCAGAAACATGAAATGATTCTCAGTAATTTAATATTTTGTGCTCATATGTGAGATATTGAAGCTTTATCCAGCATTATTTGTGATGTGAAGTCACCCTTTGTTTTGTTTAATTGAATGATGTGACATCAGTTCAGATGTATGAGTCTATGATCAACACACAGCACTGGTGTGTGTGTGTGTTATTGGAGCGCACATGTACGTGTGTTTGTGTGTGCATGCTCCGCATTATAACTGCTGTGTCATCTTGTGCTGCAGGTGCAGGCATGGTCGTGGACTGGGAGCAGGAGACCGGCCTCCTTATGACGTCCGGAGATGTCCGAGTCATCCGGATCTGGGACACTGACAGGGAGATGAAGGTCCAGGTACTCAGTGCGCCTGTTTGTATGATTTTCTCAACAAGATCACAATGAATACAGCTGGAGCTCGGCACATCGGCAGCCCTTGACTCAAGCATTACGCTTTGTAATGATTTATTAGCTGGTGAGAAATTTAGCATTCAGTCCTTGCAAGGTCTCTTACTAAATATTGTTGTGTTCATATGCGCTTATTAAGCACCTATAAAATGAATGGATTAGCATTAAGTGCTAAGAGGCTGGTTGAATTGTGTTGACACGTGGTTGTTGTTCCTTCTAGATCCTAGAAAGTCACTTTCAGTCACGTGCCAGTCACATTTCTTTCCTTCAGGTTGATATATTTTGTTTTCTGTAAGGAGGGGTTCGCGAAGTTGCACCATTGGTCAGGCAAGTGTTGGAGTTTCCCCATTGGCCATTCCTTGTCCTCCTCGTTTTTTAAGCTTTGTTATTGCTCGCACGGGACACCAAGGCGTGGGCCTCCGCAGATGCTGCATTAGCTACAAGCTCACGTAGACGTTGAGTGCGTGGGCAAAGAGATAATCCTCAGACACTTAGATTTTTCGCCGACTGTTGTCTCTCCATTTTTCATCAATCCATCATATGTGTTTTGGGCGTGTAGCTACAGTGCAGCATCACATAGTCGCTAGTGTAGCCGTGGAATTGAAGTGAACTAGCACCTGTAAACGTTTTGGTGGATTATTGATCCAAGATATTCTGTATAGACATCAACATCCATATCAGACCAAATAACTGTGCTGATGCAAAGACATGAATAAACCATGTTTGTGTTTTTAGACTTAATGTGCTTGGTATCCAGTGTACTCATGCTGCCGTGTGTTTTAGTAAACTAATGGGAATCTGTGGCAGAGCCTGTACCATTAGTGCGGTTTCCTCTTTTTCTTTTTTTGGCTTTGTTTTTACACATCTAATGGACCTTGGCCTGCTAATCATTGTCTTGATGGATGGACTTAATACAAGTACAAATGGCCCAGCCTTGCCTGTGGCTGCATATTGATGCAGGGTCCAGCTTCGAATGAGCCAACACTCAACAGAGCATATGATTGATGATTTCAAAGAAGGTTTAGTGTGAAATGAGCGTAATGACAGTCGTACCTCGGTGGGTTTCTTTAATGGGGGTTTCTGCGTGTTTGTGTGTGTCCACCAGGACATCCCAACAGGAGCAGACAGCTGTGTGACCAGCCTCTCCTGTGACTCCCAGCGCTCGCTCATCGTTGCCGGCCTGGGCGATGGATCTGTCCGGGTGTTTGACAGGAGGATGGGTCCAAATGAATGGTAAAACACTCTCTCTCTCCCTCTCTCATGTGACTTCTGACCTCATCACTAAACTGATCATTTATTTCTTTTTTTTGTACTGTCTGGCCATTATTTATATATACATTCAAGAACACGCACACACAGCAGTGTCTGTGAGCATTAACTGCTACAGAGTCCTACATTATTCACTTCTATCATCTATATTTATTACATATAACATGCTGTAAATCTCCCTTTGGGGTTGCCACCTCTTTTAATAGAGCCTGGTGGCGCCGAATCCCCCCAGTTGGTTAAACATTATTTTAATTTCAGTCCCAAAGGGGAAAAACAAAGCAGTTAAACCATGGAGTGGTCCATAAATCTTTAAGCAAAGCTAATTTAATAGTTCTCCTCAGGCACAAAGTTACATCTTTCAGCATCTATGTTGCTCCCCCTGAGACTGGTCCAGGACCAGTACACAGCACATACAGGTCAGGTTTGGAATATTCTGGATGAAATGTTTCGTACGCTTCGAGTGTGCAGCAGTGTATAAATTGTGCTTTTGGGCTTTAAAGCTAAAAATGACTGTTAATTGTAGATGTGTGGTATTTTTAACTCTTCACTTCTTGTTTTCAGTGCTGAGAGATAATAGTCAGATTTCATGTTGTTACCATGTGTTTTGGCCTTGAAATGTGGGGAGATCAAACGTCACACCTGTAGTCAGGATGTATTTGAACAAGTTCAATCAAGTGCATTATAGGAAGTGAGTAATTCACGCACACGACAGTTTTAAAACAACAGATTTGAGGTTTTGGTTTTCAGCCTTTATGCCATCTCCCAGGTAGATATTGCTTTTTTGAGTCATGGTCCCATGGCGCCACCCAGTGGTTCTTCACCTATATATCATTTAACAGCATGCTTGTGTGTTTTATACTTCTGTTTTCAGTTTACTGGAGCTTTTCTTTTATTATTTTATTTTATATATTTATTTTTTCCATAAGAAAGTGATGTCCTAACTGTGCTGGACACTAACAACTTTAAGCCATAGTTTGTGTGTCCTGACCATTTTTGACATTATTAAGTAATTTGTGATAATGTTAAAGCAGACCCTTTAATGATACTTGTTCTTCTCACCACAGCAAAAGAAAAAACAAATAAATAACCACTCAGAGAATGACTCCCCAAATGTTTCTGGGTGACTTAAACACCTTTTTTTATTACACTGTTTTTTTCTCTTTTTATTATTGTAAGTTAGCGTCAGTATTCATGCAGGGCTTTGGTAGTATTATGGTGCCAATAAAACCCTTTGAATTTGCTAAGATTTGACAAGGCCAAGTGCCTTGCTGCTTGACATTAGAAGACAATCTGCATTTTACACTACAAACACAAATACAGATTTATGGGGAAATGGCATGGCGACAGAATGGGATGGTCTAGGCTCCATTTTTCTTTTTTTCTCCTGTTGTCACTACTGTTCCTCTGTTTTTCACTTACTCTCTGAATGTCAGTGGATCTGTCATGTTACACGCTGTGGCTGTATAATTGGCTTTGAGCATACGTTGAGCTGGTGATGTTCACAGGCTCGCGGCTCTGGTGTTGTTTTCCTGTCTCTCCTGTCAGGTCATTGTGGAGAAACACACAGTTTAACGTTACCTCAGCTGACATGTGTTGTGTCTTTTGTGCAGTCGGGTGATGACCTACAGGGAGCACGGAGCCTGGGTGGTCAAAGCTCACCTACAGAAGGAGACAGACGGACACATCATCAGCGTCAGGTATGCTCCTCCTTTGTCTCTTAAGATACACGCAGCTGAGCTTCCTCTGACTGACACTGACGTTCGCCAACAGTGTGAATGGAGACGTTCGATTCTTTGAACCGCGGACACCAGACTCCATCAACGTGCTGCAGACAGTGAAGGGGTTAACGGCCCTGGACATCCACCCACAGGCCAACCTGTTCGCCTGGTGAGTTTGTTTGTCTGTATGCAGGCTCCAGCCCCAGAAAGCCAGTGTTGAGGTCAGATGCCTGCAAGGTCATTCTTGTTTTTCTCTCTTTCCTACTTTGGAGTAAAAGATTTTTTCTTTCTGTATTTGCTCGAGCTGACAAACAAAAACAATTTACTGGACAATACACTGGAGATCCATCCAGAAGGCTTAAATTCACCACAAATCTAACGCGGAACACACAGCTTATGATGAATGTGATGTTTAAAGCTGAGACATGCTCACTCTCTCTCTGCCTCTGCTTTATCCCCTGCCCTCCAGTGGATCAATGAACCAGTTCATCGCCGTCTACAATGCCAACGGCGATGTGATAAGCAACATCAAATACTATGACGGCTTCATGGGACAAAGGATTGGGGCCATAAGCTGTTTAACCTTCCATCCGTACTGGGTAAAGTTAAAGCTTATTTTTCACTGACCACTCCAGTATTCATGCAGTCGTGCATCTGAGTCGTGATCAGATATTTCAGAATTAGTCAACATTTTGAGGAATTTGGGGAGTTCAATCTGATCATTTTTAAATTGATCATGTTAGTTGTGTCAACCGCCATCATGGCAACATAAACTGTACCATCTCACTTAGTCAATCTTAATCAATCTGAGGCTGTTTTGGAAAGCTCCAGCTGTGTTCACACTCTGGGACGCTCGATCACGATGGGGCCTGGTCGAATGCTTCGTCCAACAACTGCACATCACACAGAAAGTTTCGTATCAGCTACCTGGCACTCGATGCAGCCAACACATTAGATTCAAGATTCAAGATCGCCTTTATTGTCATTGAGCATGCACATGTCAACGAAATTTGCATTGCAACCCCCGTGTTAGAAGCAAAGATAATAAGAAAGATAAGATTATTAGCTTCTCTGCTCAAGGAACTCATTTCTTTTACTTTATCTTATTGGCACTTACTGTAAGATAGCATGAGCTAACTTCATAGTGCTACATTAGCAGGCTTTTAGCCTTTATTAGATTAGTACTGCAGTAGTGAAGGGAATACTTACATGGACTAATTATTCTAAATGGTATTTGCTCAACTTATTGTGTTTTCTACCGTTCACACTAGGGTTGCAGTGATATATCGGTTTCACGGTATAAAAACAGCTTTACATTCACATTTGCTTAACTACAGTTATTGAATTGTACCTTGTAAGTTCATATCAATATGCATGTCTGTCACGACATATATAATTATAATAACTAGTTTGTTAAAAAAAAAACTTTTTTTGCATTCCCTTGAGGGTACTTTTAACTGATAATGATAATAATAATAATAATTCTGTTTGTGTAATACTGTGTTATACTCTACAGAACGTAAACTGTGACTCCATGAGGCCGTGATATTTTCTGAGACGTTAAGTCAGACTGCCTGACCTGCCTTTTCTCTATCCCTCCAGCCCCACTTGGCGGTAGGAAGCAACGACTACTACATGTCGATCTATTCAGCGGAGAAGAGGCTCAGATAACACACCAGCATTCATCACCCCCCTCCCCAACAACAACACCACCACCACATATGACTTCTGACCCTGAGCCTCAAACTCCAGGATGTAAATGACGTTTTTGTTGTACATATGCAATTACCACCCTGAATGTTCTAGTGATGGCTGCTGACAAAACCTCATGCTACGAACGACGACATATATATATATATTATTATTATTCTCATTGTTTATTCATATTATGAAGCTAATGATTGTAGACTTGGCTGTGCTGAGGAGTGTGTATATTTAAATAGCATATACAGAAGAATAGAGGTTCTATTTTAAAGAAGTGGTACCCACCAATCACTGGGGCTCCCAGCGCCACACAGCGAGCATCACTACCTGAACTAACTGTGACACCAGTGAACCTAGAGGCGACGGTGGGGATGACGACCTCCCCCCCCCCCCCCCACACACACACACACACACACACACACACACACACACACTATTGGGGGGGGGTCACCCAGAGGACAATACACACTGTTGAAACACATTCACTGGTGCAGAAAACACGGGCTCGCCCTCCGCTGGACTCCGGTGTGTTCAGAAATTCATTTTCACGGCCGCCTCGCAGCCAAAGGACACAGAGTTTTGCTACTTTGCTGCACCGCTGGCAAGACGTTTGCAAGGATGGACCCAGAGATGGTGGACTGTGCTCATTCTTGCCCGACGCGTCGACCAGGCAGACTTGATGAGTGTTTGTTTGTGCGTGTGCGTGTGTGTGTGTTAAAGTGGATTATAGCACAGATGTGCCCCACAGAGGGCCTTCATAGCCTTGGACTTAAATGATGCCCAAAAAACGATGCCTGCTCCCATGCTAGAACTCTCCTTCTTGCTTCCCGACCCCAGCGTGCCAAACATAATCACATCTTCAATGTAAGCCCCTTTGTTGTGGCTCAGGAGTGTTTCTGTTTTTGATCTTGTCACCTGTAAAAAGGGAAAACCTCTACTGCCCCTCGGATGATGCCTACCTTTATATCCAGCACAGCGAGATGAGAGCTTGATTGCTGAAAGCGATGCACCCAGACCTACAGGGGACCTGCAGTACCCGCCTGCCTGCCCTGCAAAGCAATAACGACCTCCCATGATTCAGCCTCAAGCCCCTCCCCAGCGTTTTTCTTAGAAAATAACTCCTCAGTTTGAAGCTGATAGCAGCATTGTGTGCTGTTGATAGCTTAAGACAGTTGTACCTGGTGGTACCACAGTATAGCAATACAGAATCACAGATTTCAGTTCATAGCAGTGTAATTCTTCTTTTTAAATACCTAGTGTAGCAGATGGGTGCATTTTTACCCCTTCTACTCACACCAGAGTCAGGAAAGATATCAATTTAATTGACTTCCCTGTGATTGCCTAAAAGTTCTTCTGATCAATACGTCCAAATCCTCCCCATGTGGACTCAAAAGATCGCAAAAGAAGCCCACCCTAATACTTTTGTGACCTGCTTCAGATGAGTGCGCCGGTCCCAGAAACCAACCTCTTGTGTATTTTGGCTCTTGTGTGCCAGTTTATCTTTTTCTGGCTTCTGGAAAACAGAAATAGAAGGTGACCCCGGTTGCTTATCTAACCCCAGTGAGGGGCAGCTTTCTCAGACACCCTTTGAGCACACAGCACCGTAGGTTGAGAGGAGGTCATGTGACTCATCACACCAGCGATCACCTGCCACCCCTCAGTTTGGACCTCCTGCACGGTTTCTTTTTTTTTTCTTTTTTTAACCTGCCTTTGAGTTTTTATATTGATTTTATAGCCAGATGTGTTTGGTTTGATTTTGTGGAACAAAGTTGGAGGCATACAGTGAATTGCATGTGAATGGTAGCATCCGAGCTGCGGCACTCTAACTCTGTACCTCTATGTGCTCACTGTGTCAAGTTATAGTCAGCGTCCTAAATCTAAATCTCGCTCAGGTACTTTGTGAGTCACTTCAAGCCAAGGTCGAGCTACTGCCAGCCCTCCCCGCTGTCATGGTGACGGCGTGATGGACAGGTGTGGTCAGTCACATGACCTAGTGCGGTGTCACTCTAGAGATCATGAAATTTGTTGACATAAATGTCATTATGGTGCTGTTTTGGTCAAGATGCCTCTTTTATAAGGGGAGGGGGACTTTTGTTGTTGTTGTTGTTGTTGTTGTTGTTGCAGCATCACCATCGACGTGCCTCTTCTCGGGGGCCGCAGCTTTGCTTATTTCGTTTTTTAAAATCTTTTTTCCTCTTTCTGTTTTGTAATTATATGTTTTTAATTCTGCTGGCATTTTCTTTGCCTTAGTCTCCGTGAGGTGGAGGGAAAAAACTTGGGGACAGCCTTACCCACACACACACATGCACACACACACACACACACACACACACACACACTCACTACACCATACCTCCTTCATTGCCAACGTACCCCAACAGCCGCCCCCTCCTTTCTTTCCTGCCCTGCCCACCTCACCCCTCTAGTTGTCCCAAGCTTTGCTTTTCCCCACAGAAGGACTGGACTCGTGGACTGAAAGTAAACTGGGAACACACACACACCATACAGTCTGTATAAGCGGCTGCAGTTGCAGTCGCCACATTAATCCCCACCATCACCCCCCACTCTGAGCTCTTTAGCGCTCTGTGTGGTTTAGCAGGCCTCAACTGCTTCACCGGCTCGGCTCAAACAGTGCAGTTTTGCGCCGGGCCCTTTGGTCAGATTCACATTCATCTCTAAGTATCCTGCTTTGAGTTTTAAGATTTTAGATCTGAAGAAAAACAAGAGACTTTAACAAAGTCATAAGAACGGAAAAATGAAAACAATCATGTTTGCCTCTGTGACTTTAGACTGCTTTGCTGACTGGTTTATAGATGAAATCATTGAAATAAACCAAATACAACACTGGATTTTGTCTGTTTTTGGCATTTGCATTGGAAGCAATTTTACACAGTGGTCTAATTTTTTGTCTACATCTATGTTATGAGAAGCTGAATCTGGAGCCAACTTCTAATTGAGACACATTACAAACAGTCTTTAATGAACAGCAGATGAGGCTTTGTGGGCCAGTTGATGGTACTTCATGATTCAAGCCCCAGACCTGGATGTGAAATTGAATTTTTCCAGCTGTATTAAAGCACTCAGGTAAAGTCCTCTCAGATGAATCTGATGCAGTCTTGAAACATCTTTTATGTAATATCATTTTTGAAGTCAAGAATTCATGTGCCCTCAAGAACTGAACACACAAAATGAAGTAATAAGAATTTTTCGAAACTAAATCACAAATAAGTGGTAGATATATAAATACACCATTAAATTATGAGGTCATTTAAAGAATTAATTAGTATGAATCTGTCAACTCAGTGAAATTTTATTTCATAATAGACAATTTATTTCAAAATATCTTTTTCTCTCAGAGTGGCATTTTTCCCAATAACACTTTATTTATGTCTGGTTTTATGACAGTAGAGGTGTGAACACCGCTTATCTTTCAGCCAATCACATGGCCCCAGCCCCTGAGCAGACTCGCCAACTAGCTGTTGTTAGCTAAGGGTCAGTCTGAATCCAGCAGCAAGGACACTGGTGAAAACTCCTTTGTGATAAATGACATTAAAGACATTTTGAAAACATTTGAAATATTTAATATCTTCCGAATTTGACAACGTCATATTTCTTTAGTTTGGAGCTTTATTTTGTTCAGGTAGACATGATGTTGTTTATTGCACACCTTGAATTTGAGTCAAGTTCCTGACCAACCACTGAAGACCACAGCGACTGTCCTCAGTGGTTCATCCACGTGTTATTTATGATGGGAAGAGTGTGTGCCACCTACACGTGTCCTGAAAGAGCCAGGCTAAGATGAATGTCAGTGAAAACACTTTTTAGTGGCTGCGCTAAACCATTATCTTCACCTCAGGAAATGGGCTTGGCGACACAAACAATGTTGTCCCATCTTGCTCTTGTCTCTACCTGCACGGCCCTGCCAGCCAACGTCAGAGGTGAAAGGCCTCACTACTGCACCCCAAGCAATCCAACATTATTGTGACTACCATTTCACACACATGCACACACACATGCACACACACACGCACACACACGAAGGAGGCCAGAGGACAACATTCCACAACAGCGAGGAGCGGGCGGCACGAACATCCTGAGGAAACAACACTCACTTCCTGGCAAATTAAGCCAAGCCGACGGCTGTTCTGGTTGATAACCGCCACCGCTGGCTGACCACTCAGCGGCTGAGGTATGGCACCACCTTAGTGTCCGCTCCCGCCCACCAGCATCAGATCTGCCCCCCACACACGGCCTGTAAGGCACCACAGTCACACGTCTGTTAACCTCCAGCGGAGCCGCCAGCGTTGGGATCCTCAGTGTCCCTCAGACAGGATGGGCCTCCTGCTCCTGCTCACCTCCACGCTCCTGTCCAGCTGTAAGACCGCTGACCTTTTCTACTGGAACTCTTTATATTTCTTTTAGTGGCGGTGGTTGATAGATTTGTCTCTAACCTGGTGCTTTACTCTCTGATCTTGCCCCAAGACTTCCATCCAGGGAGAGTGGTGAACGCACAGCAATGTGAGTACGATCTAAAAACTCAATCTAGGATTAGATGTGTCTTTACATAGAGACAATTTATTATCTTTTTCAGAACTGCAGTCGTTTGGAGTTTTAAAAAAGGCAAAGTGTTTGTGGAGCATCACTGCTTTACTTTCCATGTAGACAAAGTCGCTGGGCTTTGATTGGGTTTTCAATCAGCTGTCCGCCACTGGAAACACAGTGGAAACGCCAGGAGAGACTCAGTCAGCCAGTGGAAACAGTCCTGTTTGTTATCAGAGCTCTCTGATCGCTGCTGTGTGTTACGGTAGAGGAGCTGTGGTAGGAAGCGTTGGGAACATGATGGCGAGCAGTGTCACACGCCTCCCCGTCCCCTTGAGTTGGCTGCTGATGGAAAGCATGAATCAGTCCGGATCAGTTGTAGCAGAGATGGAGGCGTTGACCGAGCCAAGGCCAAGGTCCAGACCTGAAGAAAGACCCATAGTTTGATTGGTTTTGATTGTTCGTGGTTTATATTTGTACTTGCTTCTTACATGATAGGCTTATCAGATGTGCCCTTGTCAGATTGTTCCTGTTGAATGTTGAATGTCCTGTAGTGCCCCAAAGAGATGATCTGTCCACTATTTCACCAGACTGAAAAAAATTTACTTAAAGTTTAATTTATTATGATAATATTAATATTAGCATATGGACATAAAACTGACTTTTCTAGCTTTATTAAAAAGCACCAACTACTGTTTATTTTAATAAAGACAAAAGCAAGACATAAAACGTGAGCAGAATATAAGAATAAACTTTTTTTTGATGATTTTAAGTTTTATTAATTTTATTTTAAGGCAGATGAAATATGTAATGTATGGGATATGGGGAAATTAAGTTCAGTGTAAGAATTAGAGAACAACAGAAACAAATACACCTAACATTTGTAGCCGATTTCTATTTAGATTTATTTTTGCTTTCCCTTCTTGATGATCACTTTGCAATATGGAAAGTAAAAGTACAGAAGTATTATCAGCAAAAGTAAAAGTAAAAATACTCACTCTGATTGATATATAAACAGTATTAGTATAAGTATAAGTTGTTGCATCGATGAGCATCTCACTGTCGTGGCTGGTTGAGCTCGTTTGAACTGCTTGTTACTGTGTATAGTTTGGTAGTTTTAGTGGTTTCCAGCCTCGGGGGTCAGGTCCTTCCAGAGGCTCACAAGATGAATGTGAGGGGCTGTGAGACAATTAATGGGAGAGAAAGGAAGGACAGACAAGGTCCTGCTGTACAGATTCAGATCTTTTCATTTTTTTGCACAGGTCTCCAGTCGATGCTTTGTCATGAAATAGTGGCTAATTTGACCTGTGGCCTTCAAACAGTTACTTACATCCGTCTCTGCTAGAGCTGATAACTCACAAACACAGCTGTTTTGTAAGCAGCCTTAAGATAAAGAAGGTGGGAACAACTAGTTTAATCTCTAATATTGTGTTGTATTTTAGCAGCTTATCAAATGCTTCTTTAACGTCAAGTTTTAACCTGAACAGTAACTACAGCTGTCAGATGGTATTCCCCTCTGAAAAGTAGTGGAGTGTGCAGCAGCTTAAAATGTAAATATACTTTGTACTTTCCACACCGGCTGAGCATGCACCTGCCACGACTCGCACACCGGATCGAGAGGCCACAGCAAATCTCTGTCCTGCTCGCCTGATTCTTCTCATCATCAGGCCTGCCAGGTCCTGCTGATGGATGCTGGGTGTGGGCCAGATTCAGCAGGCTCTGAAACGGTGAAAGGGCCCCCGAGTGGCCTGTTTGTCTCACAAAGTGCTTTTCCTGTCCTTTTTTTTTCATGTTGTTCTCCAGATTTGTTTACTGCCCCACAGCGCCCCACCCTGAGTCTCCACAGCAGCCTGTTGTCTCTGATACACGACCATGTTGATGATGGGGGGGGGGGGGGGGGCTTGACATACGTGTGCAGATGCCTCAGATGTCTCTGGTTGCACTGCAGGAAATGAAAGCGTTTCATTTCTAAAAGCTGCCTATAAGTGTTTCCTAAAAGACAAATTGTTGATCCTTTAGTCTTGAGCAGTCGCTTCTTTATTCCCGAACCTGACAACAAATACTGTATCTCCTGTGAATCATTCATTGGTTTCCACCTGTTCGAGCTTTGGGGTCAGTTCATGCAACCAATCCAGAGACAATGAGGGCTGAGAATTACAAAGTGCCCTGAAAATAAACCGGCGGTTCTGGAAACCCTGACGTCTGCGGGCAACAGAGCCTTCTTTCTTCTCATCTCCAAACAAGCTGCTTACAGCACCAAGGCTGACCCCATCAGGTCCAGCAGCATGTAGAACGACAGCTCTCTTCCTCATTTACTCCTATCACCTGTCGTTGTTGTTGTTGTTGTTTTTATCTCCATATCGCTACCAAGAGTTTTACAGCCATGATGTCAGGCATTGTTTCTTGTGTGAGTCACACACCCAGAGAGTATGCTGTCACTGCCATGATGAAATTCCATGGTAACACATCAGCTTCCCAAGTGCCAAGCCGATACTCAGTTTTGTGGCAAATGCAATCGATGTTTCAGCGGTGGTCGTTCCAAATATTCCAGCAAAATGACCGTTCGGGAGTGTTGATTTGAACAGGAATGGGAGGCGATTCAAAGGAAATTCTATTCACACCACTTGTACGTGAACCATGACTTTTGTGTGGATGTAAGAGCTCACAGGAAAAGAGGGTAAAGCTGAGCACTCATGACTCAGTGCCGTCTTTCTGTGTTTCAACGATTGGGCAATTCTTGCCTTCCTCAGGGTAAAAAACAGCAAACATCTGACAGACGTGCACAGTGTATAGGACAGGTGAGTGCACAGGGGAGTCAAGGTGAACCCAGAAATTGACTCCAGAGAGAGCTACGGAAGGAAAACACAGTGAAAACCACAAAGAAGAAAATCATCTTACATTCAAATAAACAATAATATCTTGTTTTTTCATTTATTTAATATAATTTTATTGCCAAGAGTTAAATGAGAAGATCGATACCTCTCTCTTATTTGTAAATCAGTATATTAGTAAAAGTTAAGCCAAGGCCAGGTGTCAGTTAGCTTAGCTTAGCATAAAGACTGGAAGTAGTGGGAAACTGCTATCTTGACTCTGTCCAAAGCTCAAAAACCCACCTAATTAAAATAATGTTTTAATCTCCTTTGTTTATATTACACTGAAGATGAAATATATCCTACAAAACCCCACTAGTCTAAGCACGTCCATACAGTACAAACTCTGCACGAACATGAGTGCATCACTGTCAATTAACATACATCATTTGCCATGTGCAAATTGATGAAACCAAGTAGCGAGTAAAAAGATCAGGATGTATTTTGCTAGTATCCTTTGAATAAATCTATAGAAGGAACCCGCACTGAAAAAGCATAGAGGACAAGTTACGAACTGCACTCACAACGGCGTAATCCTTATTCAAAGAGCTAAGAGTCAGCAGTGCGGTAGATTAGCTTGCACATTAAGTCTAATTCATTTTTTTGAATACACTCTGTAGCATTCACGATAAGAGACATCACCCTATCCATCGAGCCCAGTACCGAAGTGACCCGGGACACCAATGTGACTCTGAGATGTCAGGCCATCGTCAGTACCTCGGGCCAGGAGCCGCTCAGCCGTGAGTACACCATATACAAGGACAGCAACACAGTCTACACCAAGACCTCCAGCACCTCAGAAGACCTTCTGTACCCGCTGCCCGAGGCCAGAGTCTCCAACACCGGCAAATACAAGTGTGCAGTCAGCATTGAGGGCAAACAGGTGACCAGCGAAGCAAAGAAACTCACAGTGACAGGTTGGTTTTTAAAGCGTGCTCTACTGTATCTGAGCTGTTAACTGAAGCTGGTGAAGGAAAAGGAGATTGTTTCCTATACCTTTTCAGCCATAGTAAATCCCATGTTTAAGATAAAAAAAAAATCCTGAAAAATTTTCAGGGATGGAAGTGATGCGTTTATATGCAACAGCATATAAGTTCTTCAACATTGTCAGAGGGTGGTGCTGTTTCACCTCCATTTCCTTTATTTATTTATTTTCTCAAAAATCTGCTTAAATCTCACCACATTTCTCCCAATTTTTTGGCTTCCAGGCCTGTCAAAACCAGTTCTCCACCTTAACAAAGGTGTGGTCAGTGAAGGGGAGGAGCTAACGGCCAGGTGTATGGCGCCAGGCGAGACAGGCTCCATTTTCTTCTACTTCTACGAGGACTCCAAAGAAATCCTGGAGAAGCAGGTCAACTCCAACCAGGCAGAGGCCAAGCTTCGCTTCAGCAGCATCGGCATACACAAAATTCACTGTGCCTACATCGTTCTCGTAACGCCGGGCTCCTTCAAGTCCAACCAAAGCAACACCATCACTGTTTCAGTCAAAGGTAAGTGGCTTTTTGACTTTTCTGTATGTTTCAAAGCATCGGACCCGTCTCATTGATGTTGTCTCCTTAGAGCTGCCCATCACAGTGGTTTTGGAGATTGTCCCTCAGTACAAGATCTACGAAGGAGACCAACTCGCCATATCGTGCACCGTGAGCAACTTTCTGCACAGCTCTGAAAATGTCCACCTCTACCTGAGCCAGGGGACCCGCCTTCTCAGCATTGGAGACACCAAAGTCAACCACAGCATGGTCGCACAGGCAAAGGACCCCGGAGAGTTTGAGTGCAGATTGGAGATGGGAAATGTAGTGAAGGTCACCACAAAGACAGTTTCAGTGATTGGTGAGTGGACAGAGGACCGATGATCTGTGTGAGCACACTGTACATATAAACCTGTGTTCTAACTACTGATATGATTTTCTTCTGGAAAGCACTGATGACTGTAGGCATTAACTGTGTTCTTATGAAGGCTCCAGCTATGGACGCCCAAACTAAGTAAGGGAAAATGTATAGTGAGCAGGTTCCACACAAAAAATAAACTGCCTCAGTTGCCTCACTGATGTTAAATACATACACACACACACATACACAAACCTTGGACTGATCACTGCCCTGAACACACATGGACACACCCACCTCATTGTCATATAGACTGGTGGCCCGCATTTAGAGTTTCAGTGTGCGACTCAGTGGCAGCTGATGGATTTGCAGACTGATGGGTTTGGATGGAAACTGCATCACGTTATTACGCTTAGAATTTTTCACCCAAAAAAAACAAACAAACCACAAACACATGTGCAGAATCTTTTTTCATGACCCTGTGTGGGTGATGAAAAACCTTGTGAGTGAAGCTTTGCCTGCACAGCAGTATTATACACACCCGGCGGCATGTAGAATAACATCTGGTATTTTTTGAGGGCAGCAGGTTTTTCACACATTCTCATGTTACTAATATCATTTCCAGAAGGAGGACTCCTCTGCTCTTTACTTGTGCTGCCGAGTGCCACACACAAATTCAGAAGAATGTGACTGGTTTCCAGCAAGTTTCTAAATAGCGAAAATTTTGGATGTTAGATGTTACACCCCTTTTAATTATTTAATTACTACAACAATTAGCCTATTAATTGATTTTTTAAGTGATTTCTTTGTTTTTGAATCTGACAATCTTTGACTTAATCTTTAGGGCTCCACTCTTATGAACATTATTGAATGACATCAATGAGACGATGACTTGTCCTGTTCTCTACCCACAGAGCTGTTTTCAGTGCCCACTCTCACCATGTCTCCAGCTGAAGTCTTTCAAAGGGAATATATGACTCTAACCTGCAAAAGTGACAGCTACGCCTCAGAGAGACTCAGCCCGGGACAGCTGACTTACAGTCTTGATCCACGCCAAAGCTTCCTGATGCCCAAGGACAATGGAGTGTTCTTTGGCAAGGCCCTGCTGTACGATTTCAACTACACCTGCGTCGCTCAGGCCAAGGGCATCGTGAAACACAGCGAGACCCTGACTGTGCGTCCCAAAGGTAAGATGATTTGATGCCTCTTTCACATGCAAATTTTAATACACTGATTAACAGTGGATTTATGCCTCATAACATAAATGCGTCAGCAATTTTACACGTTGGCCTTATTTCTCCGTAAAAGTCACAATAGCCCTCCCTCAAGGTCGGACCCATACAAACATTATGTTAACGTGAAGGCCGCCGCAGCGTGAGATCAAAGAAATGGTTCAACACTTTCAGAAATGCACCATTCAATGTCCTGGTGCCACTGTGCACACACAGAAAGTGACATCAGTCCTCTCTAACTTTTCTCTGAGGGTAAAAAAGTGAACAAGCATTTTTCCCAAACTTGTGGGAAGTTTGACATCCCTTTAGGTATGAGCTGAGTTCACGCTCAGTGCATGTCTGTCGTGTTTGCCTTATCACGAGCACTGTTAAAGTTTATCTGTCAATTATCATCTCTTATGCATAAAAAGAAAAAAATCTTTGATAAACAACAAAACCCTGTAAGCTGTTGAAGAGATTCTTCTATAAAGGTTAGGCTAGTGTCGCTCCATAACAGCTGGATGTATGAATACACGCCTGCTGAAGTTTTCCATATCAGTTTAAAAGGTGGTTATATGTCAATGTTGTCTTCACTGCCAGTTTCCTCTGCCCCCGAGTGGCCAAAACCATCTATTACAGCAGATTTAAGGCCTTAGTTATTAGACATTATGAAGGAGGCGGCAAAACTTGCTCTCTAATAATGTAAACTGATGTAATTGATGAGAATTTTTTAGGGGATTGACTGTGAGAGAATGGGGGTGTTTACTGGATCCCTGACACTCACGACGGTCGTTTATTAAGACTTAATAGGTAAGTTTTTGAATTCATCGCTGATGTAACCCATGAGAGAACAGAGAAACTTCCTCATATGTGTCATCATACTTTTCTCCAGAACACTGACTCCACCGCTTCCTGGGCACCAGGTGCCACATATCATGCGAGCGTTGTGTACCTGAATAAAGTTTTACATATAATGACAAACAGCATAAAACCAGCTGGGTTAGCTGTTCCACGTCTGAACAGGCCTTTTGTTTTTACTTCACAGGATTAGTCCACAGGGAGTCAGTGTGTTTTTTCCTCTCTCCTCTCTCTCCTCCTCAGTTGCTGTCTCCATTCCAAAGATCTCGGTGGTTGGCAGGGCAATCCTGGGACAGCCCTTTATGATCCTCTGTCAGTCAGACACCGGCAGCCTGCCGATAAACTACACCCTGCTGAAGGATTACACCCCGCTGAGCACAGCCAGCGTCAAGCTGCCTTTTCAACAAGCTGTCTTCACGGTCAACATCACCAAGGCTAATGACATGAACAAATACATGTGCGAGGCAAAGAATAGTCACAAGGAAGGCCCCCTCAGTAAAAGACTCAACGCTACGGTCATAGGTAAATAATGCCAACACTGCTCAATAAATCCAGATCAATCAATGATATAATGTTTGTTACCTTTGGACATAACCAGGTCCAGTCTTTATGGTAAACTAAGCTAACCAGTTTGCTCGTGGTAGCCTCGTATTTACCGCACAAGCATGAGAGTGGTATTGATCTTGTCATCTAACTCTAGGTAAGAAAACAAATGGGCATATGTCACAAAATGTTATGTTAAAGAAATCATTAATGTAATGACGGTGTTTCATTAAGTTTCTGTGAAGCTTTAATGACGCAATAAAACCTCAGTTTATAGTTGAGATCGTGTCAGCCTCTTTTCCTCCACCTGTTCCTCTCCCAGAGCCCCTCACAGACCTGATTCTGACCTTCATCTCCGACTCGCAAGAAGTTTCTGAGGGAGGCTACATCATCTTCATATGCAGCACGAGAGGCACACCGCCGATCACCTTTAAGCTGTACCGTGAAGGCACCGATCACCCGCTGTATATCAAAACCTCCAACCTGAACCACACGAGCTACGAGGTCCCTGTGTTGTCCAAAGAGCAGAGTGGCAAGTACTACTGCGAGGCTATCAACCACGCCAACGTCGTCATCACCAGTGAGCCGGTCTTCATAGAGGGTGAGTCTGATTGGTATTCATGTTCAGTAGGAATACACTGACTCCAGACCTGCTGCTGTGTGGCTGACCCTGACCCCTGACTTTTTTACTTCTGGGGCATGCAGAGATACATCACAGACTTAGATTTAACAAATTAAATGAAATCTCTAAGGTGTCTTGAGATTAAAGGTGGGGTGAGTCAGCCTGGAGAAAGATTGTTGATATTTGCTGAATGTGAAATTCAGTCAATATCTCCTCATTGTCTGCTAGCTGTCCTTTCTGAGACTGTGCTGGAAAAAAATCCAGTTTTCGCACACAGCCCTGGCTCTGTAAATGGGAAACAAACAAGGTGTCGCAAACCAAGCCCCAACACCATTCCAGCCAGTCTGCAATGGGCGGCATTCACGCTCAGGACAAGGGGAAGGGAATGGAGGGAGCGAGAGGGACGGTTAATGTGGCATGCTAGCATGTGATCACATTGTGAAGAAGGAGATATCAACATCTTCCTCCAGTGTCCAGTATGACTCAGTCCACCTTCAAACACAAAGCCAGTTTTTACCTTTAACTTTTACCCACCATCTTGCTTCCAACTAATCATGACTCCTCCAGCTGCACAGAAAAGTTGACCACGCTCTCTTTCAACCTACAGAGGTCAGTGCATCAGTGATTTTCCTCCATATAACATCGAGTATGAAGTCACTTTCCGATAGCTCGCTCTCTGTGCAGTTTGCATTTCTTCCCCACGAGCAGCCAGTGCTCCCTTTGGCCAGATGTTAGCTGCAGCCAGAGAACATCAAGCACAGACAGTCTCTGCATCTGCATCGCAGCTCTGACCAGGATTTCCAGTCCTCTCCACAACACTGTTTGGCCTTTGCCTTCATTTTACATACAGCATCCAGTGATTTAGTATTGCACTTCCATAAAGTTGCAGGACTTGCGAGACATATTACAACAAGACTTCAGAGGCATTATAGCAGCTCTGTCGGCTTTGAGCTCAATTCTCATTTTAGCATCCTAACGAGCTCACAGTGACATCACTAACCAGCTGATGTTCAGCAGGTATGATGTTTTGCTAATTAGCACTAAACACAAAGCTGCAGCTGAGGCTGGTGGGAATGCTGTTAGCTTTTCAGGTATTTGGTCATAAATTTAAGTGTTGGACCAATGAAACATTTTGAACTGACAGTGGTGTTCCATGAAAAGTCAGGGGATCACCAAAGAGACTGCGGTTCATGCTGAGGGGGACACAAATGCCTGCATCAAATCTACCAATCGATTTGCCATTTCTCCACCTGTCCCATCTCGTGCCATTTCATTCGCTCCCCTTCTTTCCTCTTGTGTTTCACTTTGTCACTGACTTTCTTTTCTCTCTGTGTTTCTGTCCGTCTCTCCATAGTGCACCTGGCGTTGTGGAAGAAAGCCATGATTGGGGGCTTCAGTCTGCTGGTGGCGTTGGTGTTGCTGGTGGTGGCTGTGCTGTACTTCAGATCCAAGAGAGGTAGAGAGACCTACAGTCCTCCAGGAAGTCAGGCCTCTTATATATAACTATGTATGAAAACCAGCCTTCCTCCACCTTCTTCCTCCTGCTCTTCTTCTCACCTCTCCTCTCTTATTGTAGGTAAAAGAGACGCAGCTGCTGAATTGTCAGTGTGAGTTGGCTCGAACGTTTGCTTCGTCTGAATGTGACATATTCTGGAGAAGTTAGAGACAGTGTGTCCACATTTATTTGCTGGCTTTAAAGAACCACACTGGTTGTTTTGCATGTCTGTGCAGTAAAAAGCTCATAAAGGTAATATTACCGCAACCTTTTTTCAAAGTCTTTATGTTGATTTCCTATCTTTTTAGGCAGTGCTTAGTTAAACATTAGCATGACACAAAGATCAACTGTTGGAGACTTTTTTTGCAACGTAATCTCCCCTTCTAATGCCTTTCCAAATGGAGAGCCACTGTCTCATTCACTCTGCTGCCTGTCTGTGCGCCTCACAGTGACGACAGGACTAAAGGAAGTTACTTCTCCTAGCTAAGACACCGTCACCACAGATGGACTTTTTTTCACTTGGGTTAATGTATGGATTAAACAAAGGAGATACAATGCATTAATTAGTGAAGAGATGTTGAGACCAGAGATGCTGGTAGGCAAATTTTGTTCCTGGCCCAGCCGCCTCCTGACTCCAGCTTTGTATTTAGCACACACACACACACACGAGAGGGGTATTCATTCTTTCATCTAACCCAGCAAGAAAGCAAATAAACAGTTGTTTATTCCCAAAATGTCAAACTATTCCTTTGAATTAGATAATTGGAGTAATTCATTAATCCCTAAGGTAAATTGCATTGTTACAATTGCCAAATCACAAGAATAACTAATGAATAAATTAAGCAGGTGACAAACAAAATACAATTTAAGAATAAAAACAAATTATATGTAATAACAAGAATAGAAAAAATAATATAATACAGACTAAAAGACAGACAATGATCTTGTGTAACATGTATTGAATATACATTATACGGTAGTACTAATGCAGCATGTAGCAACTAACTGTACATTGAATATACTGAAAAAGAGTATGTATACTCTGGTAGATGGATGTTGTGTATTAAACAACAAGAGTTGTTTGCTTGGATAAAAATGCAAGAAAACAACCACAAAAAAAACGTAAGGTGCTCTGTGGAATTTTTGACCGCTAATGGCACTATGGAGCAATGTTTTAATGAGTGGGCCCCCACGTTTTTGTATGTCATCTTGATCAGCTACAACATGCAAAACCACCGGTGTGGTTATTGAAGCGCATTTTTAGCTCGCATCAGAATGTGTGGCGTTTACTATTTAAGGTTGAGATCATTTTGGCATTTGGTAGATTTTTCCTTGACTTCACCGCTGCCCAAGTTGACTTTATTTTCACCGTTTCTCAGAAAGCCTTCGAGCCCTAAATCAGATGACTCTTTAACAGTGAATCTAACCCACGACACAGAGGTTTATAACGCAGCCACAGGTAGCTTGGTTTTACTATTCTATGCACCACTGACTGTCTTCAATAGTCATCATCTTAACAGCCATTTGTCATTTCTCCCGCCTCAGCAGTCACGGCATGTTTCCTGTTGTAGCTGCAGCAATCCACTCTCATCCCATCATCCATGTTCTAATACGCATGCAGGGTTCATGTTATGGTGACCCGGCCACCGTTGTTTATGTAACTGCCAACATTGCTCTCCAGTTGTAGATATCCTGTTCAAGTTTATGTGCACGCACAACATGTACGTCTGAGCGTATTGTCTTTGTCTGTCTGTCACTCTTTTGCATGTACATTGTGTTTAAGTATGTGGCATTGCAGAGGCAGGAAAAGTCGGCTGTTGTTAGGATGCAGTCGTTGTAGGAAGTAACCTCTTCGCGGTACAAGCTGTTCTTACGCAGGAAGATGCTGCTATTGCTCAGTCATGGTAGATGGCATTGATTGTCCATTATTGCAAACTGCTTAGAGCGCCCATTATCATCTTCTTCCAGGCGCAGCACCACTCTATGATGGCACAGAGGGGAGAGTGACCAATGGGGTGCGAGATAGCGCGGCATCGCTTCCCGCTGACATCAGCAACAGGAGCAGCTACAGTATCCCAGCCACAGTGTAGAGATGCCCCACGATGGGCAGGACTTGAATCTTAAAAAAAAAAAAGGCTCTAAGCGAGGACTTTGAGAGCATTAATCCTGTTTGTGATGTCAAGTGTATTTGGACACTTTCTTCACTGAGGAGTTTCCTCAGTGCAAAGGAGGGGTGTGCTATGAAAAACAGAAACCAGGACCCGCTGCTCCCTCTCCCCTCCTCCTGCAGTCTAGATGGCCTCTGATTTTACACTTAAAATTACTGTCTCTGTCCTGTCTTCATGTCCGTGTGGTTTCATGTGCTTTACTGCAGCAACTGCTCCATTTGTCTGATGTGCATGTTTAAATGGGTTTGGTGACACATTGATTTGTATAGCACCGTCATAGGAAATGTGTGTATATATTTTTGGTTGATCCCTTGACTGATTGGAAGATACCCGAATAGAATAAAGACAACGGTTTTATTTAGAAGTGTGTCAGTACCATTTATTTTCCTGAGTCCAAGAACATGCTTATTAATATCGTGCATTAATCCTGCAGCAGAGTGCAGGCTGGATTGTGCAACAGCCCTAAGCACAAATCCATGACAATACCAACATGAAGTGGATTCATTCCCTAAAAAGGAACACACAGCAGAGACTTCCTTGAAAAATTGAAACAATAGAGTCTGCAAGAGACTTCCTATGTTGGCACAGAGCAAGTTTTGTGTAGATAAAACTGGTGGCTTTGGGGAGGGTGGGCAAGTTTGAATACATGCAGCAGGTGGAGGAAATTAATCACATAAGCCTGGTTGAGCTGTGTGTGAGATTACATTACCAACTGGGAAGTTGCAATGGGAAGTTGTTTTTTGCCAGAGCTTATTGTGCAGCGGCTGCTGAACTAACGGCCTATTGTGCACGAGGCCGCGGAAAGTTTCTGTTTGTGCCAGCTGCAGCACAGAGAGTGTCTCTCATCGCTCCGTTACTGCTCTTAGGACAGAATATAACCTTAATGTCTGGCCATGAAAAAACAGGTCTGCTTTTCAGGAAATCAGTCTGACTGAGACCACCCTCATATCTCACTGTTCAGTCCGAGGCTACAGCCAGAACATGGTTAGCTTATCTTAGCATACAGACTCTTAGCCTGGCTCTGCCCAAAAGTTATAAAAAAATTCAGAGTGGAAAAATTATATGTGGCCCCCTTATAAAACTGTACCGTTTTGTTTTTCCACTTTCCGACTTAAACATATTAAATAGCAAATTTAAAGTCTGGCTTTCCCTTTGCACAGAGCCAGGCTAGCTGTTTCCCCCCTGTTTCCTGTCTTTGTGCTAAGCTAACCAGCTGCAGCAGCAGACAAGCATAGAGTGCGATCACTCTTCTCATATAAGTTTATTTCCCGAAAAGTGGAATTGTTCCTTCAAGAATTCACTCAAACACACATCACCTGTATGTCAGATAGTATTCATACATGTGGCTCTTTAATGTGTGATTTTACTGCTAATTACCTATGAAGGTATGTTTTTTGTCTAATCAGTGCAGATTTTTTAGCATTTAATTAAAGTCAGGGATTGTCAGCCGCCTCATGACATGACGTCTGTCTTTCTGTGTTTCACAGTGAGGGTGGACAGAGCTGAGGTCAGTGTGTGGAGCAAGCGACCGCCTGACGCTGGTAAGCTGGGCCTGTAAATGTACCATTATATTAATGCTTTTACTGCAAATGTGTGGAACAGCTGAGAACGTCACTTCTTCCTTAAAGCAGACCTATCTAACGTTGGCCAAACAGCAGCCACTGTGGAAACATCTGGCATTTACGGGCTAATGTTCAACTGACTGATGTCAGTTATACAGCAATTTCTACCTAAAGTTTTCTAACTAGTGTATTAAACTGACCAAGGTTGAGGGAGTTATTCAGACAACCGCTCAAGGTCCACTGCATCACTCGACAGTTTGTTCACCTGTCATGGAGACTGGTCTGCTGGCATGCAAGTCCAGTAGTTATGGTTTCATCCACGGCTCTTTCAGGATTTCTCGCCCATGTTAAGCATGAAGGCTCATTCTTGACCTTAGAAATAGTTTAGAACTAAACTAAAACTAACACCAACTAATGGTCTGTAGCACAAGCAGTTATCATTTGGTTGAAAGCTCTGGAAAAGGCTGGTCAGTAGACCTCAAGCTGATTGTCAGTTGTTATGTGAAACGTCAAAGTTCAGAAATGGATGAAAACAATTCCCTCATTAAAATAACAGCACGTTTTTCAGATAATTTTGTTCTCGCGTTTAGATGCGACCAATGACGAGGAGAGCAGCGTGGTGTCCAACGAGCCTGATGTGGAGTACACTGAGGTGGTGCACCCCCGGCCAGCAGACCCTGCCAGAGGTAACCACTCGACACATACAAAAACCAAAAGTCTGCTGTTAGTTTGATAAACTCTCGTTAACCATTCTACAGTCTCCTCTTCTATCCCAAACATCTCTAAAAACAGTTTTCTCTGCTTTGCCCGCATTCCTTCCTAGATGATAATATGGACTGACACATCCTGGGAGGGGCCTAATTACCCCTGACTGTAAATGCAGGGATAACTGATGGGATTTCCACAACCATCGCAGACCTTATAAACAGGAAGGGTTGAGCTAATTGCCAGGCTCGTTTCTGATACTGGCCCGCTCTTCGTTATGGTCTTGTGCTCAAGGTCCCGACAGGTCGGAGATGGCAATTACAGAATGTCACACAACCCGCCTATTTTTAGACTCGTGTTAGCGATAGATCAAACAGACAGTATCTACTAAACTTTGTCTTTTGATATTCAAGCAGGCTAATGTGTTGCTTTTTACATTAACAGTCCCACTCAGAAAAGGCACAGACACAGTGTACAGCGAGCTCCAAAACTCTCCACATGGTGAGTTTAACATCCTTAAAGCTGCACAGATTGATATTTTACATTTACGATGGATTAAATAACTGCGTGTAATTGCAAAAGTGGTTGCTTTTGGTGACAAACCCTAAAGAATTATCACCCAACTGTCCAGTTCCCTCCATTTCTGCAGAGCTTTTTAGCGTCTTTAAGCTCACTGTTTTGGTTTTCTGGCTCACAGCTTTACTGGTTTTGTTCAGTCTCGCTGTTCTCATCAGCTTGTGATAAACCCACTGTACACTACACTTATGCTAGTGGGTATAATGGAGAATTTAGTGGATAATAAGACATCTTTTATTCAAGAGTTGGTGGAAACCTTAACAGAGCTAAAGGGAGAGTGGAAATTGGAAATGAAAATGTTGCTTTTGTCTGTTTAATGTGGGAATAGTGCAGCTGTTTTCTAACATGTTCGCCAACACTGTAAGAGGATAATATATTAATGTTGTGTCCTCAGCTCAGTACACTGCCCCCAAGTGGCAAAAAACATCAGTTAATGCAGCTGTAAATAGCTTTAGCTGTAACTTTAACTGGTATTAGTGACACTATTAGTGTCACTTCATCAGTGACAGCTGATGAAGGATAGTTTACCCACGCCAGCTGCAGGACCGTGACCATGTCCTGTTACTGCTGGCAGGAACTTCGTGTCATTAGAACAGCAGTCAGACACTGGTTGTGTCTATCAAGCAGTCCATCTGAGTCCTAATGTTTCCTGTTCAACTGCGACAAAAGAAGCCTGCATTGTTGAGAGAAGCATCTGTGAGAGTGAGAGGGGGTATGATTCAGGCAGTGGCACAGTGGCAGGCAACCATAAAGGCTGAAACAAAGGCCTCTGCAGAGGAGGAACAAGTGAGTCAGCGAGGTCGGCCGCGCCGTCATAACTGTCAAGTGACTAATAACTGAGGTCGGCCGGTGACTGAGCGAGATGCATGCGTTAACCTGTGATGCTTTTCCCTTCAGGTGCTGCTGACCACCATGGCTATGTGAGTAATTCACACTCATGTTCTTCTCACTCGCCAGTGTTAGCATCGTCATGCTTCTGTGCCTTTTTTTTTTGCTTGTTAGCATTAAAAAAAAGAACTACATGTTTCAGAGAAGCCACCAGTGCACACCGAATAACTGTGAATGCACTCATTATAATGGAGTGAACTGTTTATTAGTTATATACTGGTTAAGGACAATGAGTTTTCATATAATTATCATGAAGCAATCCTGCCAGTCACAATCACACACCCTTTCTACAGGAAGTGCTTCACTGGTGAAATCTTAACATTTTCCAAGAGCTTCCAGTTTATTCTGTCTGTGTGTGTGTAGCATTTAAAGGAAATATGAAGATTCTCAGTCATAGAGGTCGTGGTTATTTAAGAAGTGTTGAAAGGAAAGGAAAGAACATGTTATTAGAAGCCTTTTGACTAAACTTCATTTACTTTTGATTTAACTCATATAAAGTGGTGATGTAGCTTAAATACCTTTCATGCAGTACTACTCCTCATGCATGTTACCCATGCACTGAATTAATAAAAGCATCCAGGTATCCCTGCTGCCTCCTGGTCACAGTGACCGTTTGCAGGCCGATAGTCCGGAGTGAGAGGGGAGGGAAACTGCTGTCAAAGTTTCCAGACAAGAACAAAAGAATTTGGGCTGGGGCTTCCTTCCTTATCGCCCGCTCCGATCAGCGCCGTGGCCAAGTCAAATTACTTCCAAGCCCATCTCAGCCAGAATACTGTCCCCCAGCATGCCTTAATCACTGCTGCTCCTGACTGCACTGTTTGTCCATACATGGTGATGGAGGCCGCTGAAGAGAGGAATTTGAAATAATAAGCTAAGGACGTGACATCATGATCTAAAAATGGTTCATTCTTTCATCAGTGTATCTTCATGATGACACATTATGAGATGCTTTTGAACATCACAGTCCGCTTACGTAGGGACACCACTGATGTGTGCTTTAGTGTTATATGAGCCAGGGTTTAAATATTACAACAATAAATGAATCAGTCGTTTAATGGCTCTGCTTTGTGTGCAGCAGGGTTCAGTGGAGTACGCTGAGCTCAACGGTGAACAACCGGAGGCCGATCACTACTATCCAGAGGTCAACAACTACCAGGACCTGCCGGCGCCTGTGGATTAGCCTTCCTGTCTTCACACACAGCTCTGTTTTTGTCAGCTGTACTGAGCACTCCCTCCGATCAGTGACACAACTGACTGCTACGTTAGCTGTAAATATTTTTGCATCTTAATAAACGGCTGTCACACATCTTTGCTGTGTTTGCCGGCGCCTTTTTCTTGTGCGATGTCGGGCCATGATGCGACAGCTACAAAGGAAAGTGATAAGCAGAAAGTGACTCGGCTATCACCGCCATCAGGAAACCATCTTCTTTCTCAACTGAAGCTTGACTGGCTTTATTTTGCATTGTCATTGTCATCTTTCATGATGCTGTGTAGTCACACACGTTGATGCATTCAGAATTCAAATGTTAGCACGGGACTCTGGGATGTTCCTCAGCTCTGTTCACACACACACACACACACACACACACACATCCTACTGCTGAATCACATACAAGGACAAAAACAGCAAGAACTGTCAATGAAAGGAGGTGCTCAGCAGCACGTGCTCTGTTCAGTAACAGGAAGCTGTTGTTGTTGAGTCTGGTAACTGCTTAAAAAAACACAACTTTTAATATGATACAGTTCCACGTTTTGTGAGTGTAACACTAACCACAAGAGCTGACTCTTTCAGTCAATGCACTGTATATTTCAGTAGTGATTTTACTAGTATTAGTCACTAGGGGGCACTGTTGCACCAATAATATAAATCCTTCTTCTCCTTCAGTTCGCTGTTGTTTTCAATGTTGGTGGCTTATGACACCATCTTGTGGTACAATATTGAATTTCACTATAGGATGTTATGACTGTAGAATCACCTCTTATGATATTACAAGACCTTGAAAACGACAAATTACAAATGCAAATGATTTGAAAACGATTACAGTTACCAGAAACAAGTAAAGAAAATGAATATTTGAAGGAAAATATGGTAAAATAGCCAAAGTCTAAGAACATTTAAAGTACATCACAGTCACATGTGCAACCAAAAAACACATTTTTTTTAATACCAGATAGTCCACAAAAGCTGTGATATATTATCATAGGGGCTTCTTTTCTGATACGTAATGTTTTTTAGTTTATTTTCATTTTAACTCTTGCTTGATTATTCAGTGTCATTAATCATTTCTAACTTCTGGTGGCAGCTCACCCTTGAAACAGTTTGAATTCTTAGACTGATAGAATTTCTTTTTTTTTCATTAAATTTTTTGGTTGTGACTTCATATCTTGTGATTATATACTGTACCTAAGGGTACTTAATTACCCCGTACAGTGTGGGTTTATAGTCATTAATATTTTTATACTAAAAATGGATCACATGACTATGAAGGGTGTGGTTTTAGTGATGAACCCTTTTAGCTCATTGTTTTGGATCTCCAGCTTCGCTCTCATCAACCTTATTTCCAGCAGCAGCACGCAGCTGTTTTTTTGTATGCACCAAATAGCAAACTGAAGAAACTGACAACTAACTGGTGAATATAATGGAACATTTAGCAGTCAAGGAGACAGTTATTTCCCTCAGGAGATGGTGGAGATCAAAACAGAGAAAAAAGTGAGTAAATATTTGACTTAAATTCACCCAGGGCCCAAAAACTGAATTCTTACGTTGCTCTGAGTCTGTTTGATGTGTAATTAGGCAACTGCTTTCTAGCACATTCACCAGAACAACTTTATAACGTGACAATATGTCTGCATCGTGTTTTCAGCAGCTATTAATTAAAGCAGCTTTAAAGCAAGACTCATACAGGCTTTGCTTGTCCTACCTTAACATATTATTGAAGATCAGAATTTGCGCAACTACAACGTTATAGAAAGCACTTTGCTCTATGAGCAAATCAATCTTACTGCATTCTTTTATAACAAACAAACATCCTGCTTCATTCCTAGCTCTATGATAAAGGTCAATATGTGAAGAGATAGTGGGGGAAAGGGCTCTTAGGGGCAATGCTTAGACGTGTGTTGTTGAAGAACAAATGTGTTCTGTCAGGAACTTGATTCACAAATGTGCTATTCTCTTAAACAACAAAACGCTCATGCTTTGCACTCCTGAGAGCACCTAATCCCACAGGTAAGGACAGACTGTTTGCCATTTTAATGTTCTTATTAAAGATACATTTAATTCCAGCTATGACATCACCGTCCACATCGTTTATCATGAACTCACGTCATATTCAGAGTTCCGTGTAATTGAATGGCCTGCGTTCAATAACCTCAAGGACTCCAGGGGCTTGAACTGGTAGTGTTGGCATGGCAACGGCAGGGTTTTTTTTGTTTTTTCGTTTTGAATAAATGTATTTACAGGAGAACATTCAGCCGCCTCGCTCCTCTCTCTGTATCTCTGCCAGCATCCTTATTAAAATCCCATTAAGCTTTAATGACCTGAATTCATCCAAATGGTCAAAACATGAGTTCAAGCTCTGCGTACATCGATCGGTGTGCGTCCTCGTCTTTCATTCTGTCCTCCTGCTCTGAATCCATCCTGCTTATTACTGAACTTCCTGGTGCGGTCATTCATTTGAACAATTAAAATGTCCTCTCTGCCAGCTTTCTACATCCTTCAGGGCAGCTCAGAGTCTCCTGTTGTTCATCCCCAGTGAGGAAGAACACAGAGCTGGTTTGAGTTACATTACCATTTTAGGTAATTTTATATTTTCAATAAACTGTAGACAGTTACTTTGCAGATTAAGATTTTAGCTATAAAACATGTGATAACGTTATAAAATATGTTGCATTTACAGCCATGATAATATCTTTAGCTGGTCTTGGTTGGGCCACCACCCTGGTCCAATCTGAAGTATCTCAATAAACACTGGATGGATCTCCAGCTTTTTACACACATCCATGGGCCCTAGTGCCACCTGCAGACCGACATTTGTGGTTCTGAGTGAAATGGCTTAACAATTATAAAACATGTTGCATTAAAATTTAGCACACACATTCATGAGGCCCTCCGGATTCTGCCATCATCAGTTCAAACATCCACTTTGTCTGGTGCTTTGCTTTGACTAAATATCTGTAAAGCTATTGACATTCCCATCAGCGTATGTTGTACTATGTGATCAGTGCAAATATTAAATGTTACTATGCTAACACACTAAACTACATGGCTAACATCACACCTGCTAAACTTCAACATGTCAGCACTGACACCGTGCAAATATTAGCATACTGACATTAATGTGCAGTTCAACGCTCCACAGTGCCTGAACACAGTCCCACAGAGCGGCTTGAATGGCTGCTGTAGATTAGTCTTGCTGCGTATCAAACTAGCCAGCAGCATGGGAAGTGTCAGATTATCTCTATCTCAACCAGCTAGAACATTCAGATGCTGCTGATTACATGTTAATTCATCTAAAAAGACAAGAATCTACTAATATTCTTGCCTAAAGAGAACTTTTACTTTTCTAGTGACAGGCTACTTTTGTACATCTACTTAAAGTCAATATTTTGATATTAGGTTAGCGATTGACCACATGAATACTGCTTGTGAAAGGATTCATAATGATGAAGACACCATGAATTACCATCTGAAAGCTCAGCTGAGCTTTACAGCATCTTCCAGCTCACTGTTTTGGTTTTCCGGCCTACAGTTTTACTACTTACGTCCAAGCTCTCATTGCGTTGTTTTGTTGCAGGTGGATGTTTTCAGCAAAGAAGCTTTACTGTATATGACATGGCCAGCAGACAAAGTTAGTAACTAGCTGATGAACACTGCAGAGCAGTTTGAGCCAGATATTTCCATGCTGCCCCCTGCTGACCAAAAGAATCACTTATTTAGTTTTAAATAACAGTTTGACTTGTGACAGTATTTACTAGAACTGCTACTATCATCATTACTTGTATTGCATGAACATGCAAACCTCCAGAAACACCTGAAAACAATCATTTTATTTTGAGTCTGATGAGTTTTGGCTTTTGTCCTTCATCACGTCAAGCATTGTGGCAGAAGCATTAAAGCATTAAAGAGCACACTTACATATCAGTATCAGTATCATACAGCACTGTTCAGGGTTGACCCGCCTGATTATATAAAAGTTAAACAAATAATGACATGCAATTTGCAGAACAGCCGTCGGTAATATTTGCATTTTAAGATTGCCCTTGATAAAATAAACAGATAGCCTCACCATTCACCAGCAACATACACACATACACACACACACACACAGTCTTTTCCTGAACAACCCTGTGTATAAAGACTGTTGCTAAACTTAAAATTAGCAACTTTAACTGATTAATTAGGATTAATTGGGATTCTATGGCAACCTGATATCACATTTCATGAAAGTTTCAACATCAGAGATGTAGAAGATGTAGAAGGAAGCTAAGGATGAATACTAATCTGCATCAGTCAGAAGAGCTTGTTGCCAGGAAACTGACCCAACTTTTGATCTTGCTCTCACTTTGCAGCCCATCTGCATGAAATCTGATCAAATGTTGCCTGTTGTGTCAAAGCCAAAGAGTTTAACTCCAAAACGCATCAGTCCCTCAGTAATTATCCTCAATGGCTTGTCTGATGATCTAAGCAGATATCATTCTGAATAAAGGCTTAACATCTCTCAGATTTAATAGCTGGCATTTTATTGAATTTGACTGCCTTACTGAATTCAGGTGTGCATGCAGATGACTCTCTGACTTAAGCTCATGTATCCTGACTTAATTGTGAGTTCTGACCGTCATATTCTGCTGTTTAGCTTACCGACACTATCTGGTGGACAAAATAATCACATCTGTCAGTAGAACACGAGGCAATTTAACAGCACCTCAAACTGAAACCTCCATCTGACTCAACACCTCTCGAAAACAGTTTCAACAAAAACTGAACATTCCAACTGACATAAATGTGGGATTTATTGCGTTAGAGTGCATTATTTTCAGCTGATAACTTTACCTTATAAACTGGCAACTGACTGTCTCGATTCTTTCCCTTTCGTGTGTGTGTGTGTGTGTGTGTGTGTGTGTGTGTGTGTGTGTGTGTGTGTGTCTGGGTATATTTGTTGACTTTTTACACCACCATACACATACACATTGACCTTTAACCACAAGCCCTCTTCTTTTTTGAATTGTCCAAGTGTGACAGTACAAACAGCTCACAAATTAGATGGACATGGGCGAAAGACATGTCAACCAGACATTATGATTTCAATATGAGACAGATTTTGTTGTTTCTGTTATTGGGAGTATTGCACATTTGCACACAAAGTGTGTTGTATATTCATATATGTCTAACAATGGCTAGAGGAATGTGCAAGTACATGTGGGGAGAGACCAAATTAAAAAGTTAAATAATAATTACTAATATTAGTGTTGATGAATAAGTCAATAAAATAAATGAAAATGAAAATATATACATATGTGCACTTATACACGTATATGTATATCACCAAAAGATACTAAAAGAGGATACTCACCCCAGGCACAGCCTGTTCAATCTGCTGCTGTCTGCCAAGCGATACAGAAGTATCCACCACTGTACCACCAGATGACAGAGCAGCTTCTTCCCTCAGGATGTGAGACTCCTCAACTCATCCTCCACACTGCACCATAAAGAATAGTTTATTTTCAGAGTATTGTTCAGGAGCATATGTGTAGATGTTTTATCACAGGTCATCCCATTTGTATCATTCCTTGTTAAATTCAGACACACCCAGCGCCCTAACAAAATGGCAGCAAGACTAATGGTCACATGACAGGGGGCATAGGGTATGCTTTGCATTGCTTTAGTTTAATTTGCTCTAACTATAACTCTTCTCCTTGTATTCATGCAACCAAAACTTTTTTTTCCTATTTTTGATTGTTTTGCTTTTTTTTTGCACCAGCTCAGCTCCTCATGGACTGCAGCTTGCACAGCTTCAGCTCAGCCACACACACATTTTCTCATCTACATCCAGTGATATCTGGCCATGTGTAAACCTTTGGTTTTATTTGCCTGGATTTTAAGATATCTTATTTCTGAAGCTACTTCCTACCAGAAAATTCAAATTAAAAACTGTTGACAGGGTGTTCTGTGGATTATTCAAAGTAACAGGGACGACTTTCAAGATTTCTTTCTTTTTTTTTTGAGCACCACAAAAAACTTAAAACTAAAAAGTCCATTCATCCAGAATAATGGAGGCAATGGCAGACATCGTAAGGACAGGCGTCTCAAATGCCGAACAAATAAACTACAATCTATGATGTCACCTACAGTGCCCCTGAAAGGTCCAGGTGGGAATTATTTGTGTTTTCTCGTAACATTTTGTGTTTCCTCATAAAACTGCACATTGCAATATGCTTGCGTTCCATTACAATACTCTTGCATTACCTTTCAGTAGTTTTGAATCACCCTGAAATATGTTTCATTTCCTCACCGTACTTTGCTTTCCGTAAAAATACTTTTGCATAACCTTGCAAATACTTTGTGTTACCTCACGTTAAGTTTCACTTTCCCTCACAACACTTGGTGTTACGTCACAATACATTTTGCATTTCCTCCGATCCATAGAGGAAGGCTGAGATGTATTATAGCATGGTATTATTTAGTGTGTAGTAGACCTCCACTGGTTGTGAACTGTGCACTCACACAAGTCAAGTCTACACCAATACAGCTAGCTAGATAATTAAACTAACATTAGAAATGCTGGTTGACCTAGCTCTCTCACCGACCGCTACAGAGGCTGACTGACACAGAAGCTGATTACAGCCATCAGAAGTGTAGCCGTTGCTGTCGCTGTCAGTGTGACTGTAGCCATGGCTGTATTGAAGCAGCTGTAATCCTGAACTCCTCTGGTGTATTGGTAATACATGTTTATCTGACAGAAGCACCACAAGTTCAAATCCCTGGTGCCTAAATGAGGCTTCCTTGGGTAATGTCAGTGGGAGCAGGAAAGAGTAATCACAGTACAGTGAGCCATATCCATAGCATAACACATACAACCACAAATGAGCACTAACCATTTCCACAGGCACGGCTTCAGCCAGCAGAGCCAGGTGGAGCAGCTGCAGCCGTGCTCACAGCCAGAGGCTGTATACTGTCAGAGTTCGGCCCTTTGAAAGGAGCAATGAGCAATAAATGCATCCGGTAAAGTGTCACATTATTTCTCCTTTCTGCCATATCTGCAGAGAGTTCACCTAAAGTAGCAGTATATTATAACCGGACTGGACCAAGACAAATTGTTCCTATGGATGCAAACATATCGCAAGGGAACACAAAGCAGTTTAGAAAAAGAAATCCCACCGTGACCCTTCTGCTTCTTCCATACACCAGCAGTAAGTGGGAAAAGGTTTTTTTGCTATTTGAATGAGGCAACCCTTTAACCCCAGCCTCAACAGGACATAAAAATATCAATAATAATATATGCAGATAAGCACTTTTTCAGTGTTTTTTTTTGTATTAGAGTGTAAGCTGAGTTGTTCGTAAAACATCATGTGACTACAGTATAAGTGTTACTAATCATTCAGACTTTGCCCTGTCCCCTTTGCAAGCACAAAAACACCCACATTTCCAAACACCTCTACTCGCCGTAGTTGCATCAGTTAGTTACCCCATAATCTAAAGTCAGAAAAAAACTCTAAATACTCAACTTACTACATAGTTTGCTTATTTCACTTATAGAACATAACCAAAAATTGTACTTCATGATGTGGCCACAATTATGATTAAAACCGTGTTCACATATATCTAACTGTCCATTTAAGAGAGATGGGTGTTTGAAAATCACGGTTTCCGCGCAGTTTTCCATGATTGCTGTGTGTTATCTGTCAGGGCTGATGTGGAGGCATGCCAGCAGGGAGCAGGGAGCGCGCCTCTTTCACTTCCAGGTGCACTCCGCTGCGGTCCAGTCACATTTCAACACGAACTGCTTTCTGCCTGATAAATACGCATGCGCACTACGGCTGACCCCTCCGGTTTTTGCGTGCGATGCCACGTTAGTAGCGGTATACACAAAATACCAGCTACTCTCCCAGCCTTTAACTAGGAAAAAGACCAAAACCAAAACCCATTTCCTACTTAAACCGTAGCTAACCTTGTCTGCACCGCTCGTCTCTCTGTCAGGAAGAATACTCGACGGTAACTATGTTGAAGTTTTTGCTCGTCTGCACACTGGCTGTGGCCAGCCGGGCTGAGATCGCCGAGGAAGAAGATGTCCTGGTGCTGAAGAAAAGTAACTTCGACGAGGCTCTCGGAGCTCACCCTAACCTCCTGGTTGAATTTTGTAAGTACGAAAAGCTACAAAATCTCACCAGCTAAAGCTAGCTGTCGTCAGCAGGCTCACCGATTGCCCAGCTAGCTAGCTAAATTAAGCTTGGGTTAATGTTAGCATTAAACTTTGACACTTTTGACAAGTTGCCGCTGTTCGTGGCTAACTCTGCTGTCTTGATCCATTTTCCATTCATGCGTGAATCTGTTTCACCTAGTTGCCCACCAGCTATTTCACAGTAGAGTACAGCTCAAACTGTGCAAAAATGGACGGGGTATTGTTTATCAGCCTGCGTTTTCTCTCTGTCAGACTGTTCCCCATTACATTTGACCAACGCTAGCTAGCACCGAGTATCCTCTAAATGTTAACGGATTCTGAAGAAAATATGAAACTTGGCACAACTCAATAACCCCAACGTTTATTTGCCACTAATGTTTATCATATTGCAACTTCTGCGCAACCATGTTCCTCCTTTAAGTTAGCTATAGCCCCAGAATGTTACAGGTAAGTGAGCTAATAGCAGCTCATCATATTGCATTTGAGAAATTGGCCAGTACGTGCATGGTCGTCGCTACCCTCGGGATAATGCTGTAATAACAAGTTTGTACCTAATTAGCCAGAAGCGAAAACGGTACCTCAACTCGGTGAATCAGTTAAGTGCGGGGTTATAAAGTTTCGATTGGCTGCTGTGGTTTCATACAGTAACTTTCAGTTTTCATGAAGCCCAGGCGGCTAATTTATTTTAATTAAGTTCCTGCCTTGGAAGTAAATTCCTATATTCTAACGATAGGATGAGTTTTTGTGCCGCACCACAGGCTTTAATGAGCCACTTCTTCATAGCCTGCAGGCCCATCCCGCTACACTTTTGTCAGCTTGTTGACCTGCTCGCATATTGCGTGACAAGCCAGCGGGCCAGTCAGAGATGGCCGTGGGGAAGACTCTCCAATGAGGTCGGGATGGGAGGGATGAAGGCTTTGTTTGACCACGTATGTCTCAGGTGGGCGGGATCTTAGTTGCGATGTGGAGCTAGGTTGACGTGTACTTTACAAAAGTTCATTTGTGCGTTTATGTTGACTGTCCTGGAACAAGGAAGTTTTATTCTTTTTCGAGAATTGAAGGTGATGCAATGCAGGTCGTTTTACTTGACGTGTCAGTCCCGATGAGGCTGATTATCTGTTTGGAAGACTCTTATAAGTACAATTGGAGACCATGACTTACAAATTACATATTAAACCACAGTAGATATTACAGTTCTCTTTCAAACTACTGATTTTAAAAGGATGCAAACTAACTACAACAAAAGTTATCCTGAAATGTACCAATATAAAGCCAGAGATGACTGTTTTTTATGACCGACAGTCCAATAGTTAAATGCAATGTAAAATATATTACAACAGTATATCTGACTATAGCTTGTAGCAGATAGATAGATTGAACTTTATTGATCATGAAGGATTTTTTTATTGGGCCACAAATGATCAACCCCAATGTTCAGGTTCACTTATCAACACCAAACCTCTGTATGTGCCCTGCTAAATTTCCTCCTGACACTCTTGCAGATGCCCCATGGTGTGGTCACTGCAAGGCCCTGGCTCCAGAGTACGCCAAGGCTGCTGGCATGCTGAAGGCAGAGGGTTCAGAGGTCCGCCTGGGTAAGGTGGATGCCACCGAGGAGACCGAACTGGCCCAAGAGTATGGCGTCCGGGGATACCCCACCATCAAGTTCTTCAAGGGTGGAGAGAAGGAGTCTCCCAAGGAGTACTCTGGTGAGCATTCATGTGATTTTCATTCAAACTGACATGCTTGCATGAGCTAGAGATTACTTAAGAATTGAAGACAGTGGTGGGAAATTAGCACCATTTATATACAGTACTGCAGACAAGTGTCTGTTAAGAGTGGTGTTATGATGTTCTAATGCTCCTAAATTACATCATATAACATTCTTTTTCTCTGTCGTGCAGCTTGGTTTTTCTCTATCCAGTGCACCTTAATGAATCATTTTTTCCCCACAAAGTGATGTAATCTTGAGTAACATAGTGAAGTGAGTGAATATTATTTGATAATGTAAGCTATGAAGTGCTCCATAGATGGCAAAATAAATCTGACAACCATCGGCAAACCCTGTAGATTTTTTCATCCTGGTAATATGATCTGCAGCATGTACAGTGAGTCAGCCAACCAGCTTTCAGCAGCATGACTGAGACAATGTGGGCTGGGCCTTCCCTGCACGTTCCTCTCATGCTAACTCTGAGCCGGTACAGATATGTGCAGTTCCTCACGTCGCCTCCTCATTGCTGGCTCAGTTTGGAAGGGTGGGGAAAGTATGTTGGGAAGTTTTTAGGTGGAAATTACTACTCTGACTTCAGTCACCCGAGTCTAGAAACACCCGTCTCCTACGCACTGCCTGAGACTTCACAACACTGCACCAAAACTAAGTGCCATATCACTTCATTGCCATGTGTTTCTCAGTGAAATTGCTACTGTGTTGCATCACTGACAGCCAGGTCAATCTTAAATCCAGTTTAATTGCAGTCTTTCAGTCTTACTCCAAAGAAAGTTAAACATATTTTTGCAGCCTCACGAAGCTGGCACAATGTTTTTTTATTTTTGTGTGATACTTAAATGATCATGCAACATGATGCTTGGTTTTGAAACTGAAAACAAATGAGCCACTTCTGTATTGTCATCTGAAGTTGTAAGAGCTATTAGTGAGATGTTTCAGAAATACTGAAGTGGTCTGTTTTTGCTGTTGACATATTTTCACTTTCAAAAGGCACCTAAATATTCACACCAGGAACTTTATGAAAGGTGTATCTCTGCGGCATGTGTGTCTTCAGTTTAACATTACCCGAGGCAGTGCAAATTCATTTACACATTTGCTCCTCTGAGGCACTATATTATTGAAGTTGCGGTCGGGTATACTCTGTCTCAAGCTGTCTGAGTCAAGATGATGTCTTTATTTCTATCCTTTCCTACTTTCCTAATATGCACAAGGCTCGTGATGTCTGCGTATTCAGAAGTACTTGAGTAATTGTGTTTTGCTGTCCGGCAGCTGGCAGGCAGGCAGATGACATCGTCGCTTGGCTGAAGAAGCGCACAGGCCCAGCCGTCGCTACACTGGCTGGAGTCACTGAGGCGGAGTCTCTGATCGCCGACAATGAGGTGGCAGTCATCGGATTCTTTAAGGTATGATTTTTATCTCAAGGTTCCTTTTGTTTCTATTGTATACACACCTCCAGTCAGATTGTTGGATGGTTGATGTAGTTGTTAATTTGCCATTTGCATTCAGTGTTTATTGTTTGGCATGGCCAACATCAAGCTTGGATGATTTGTCATCCCTAAATTACAATTCACTCATTTTGGGCTGTTCAGTATCTTCATTAATCAGACTAATTTTTTTCTGGCATCATCTTTGTCATTATGAGTTGCTTTTCAAGCATCTGAAGAGTTGTACTGCAGTTTAAATGTTTTGTTTTCATGTGTCTGTAGGATACCGACTCTGCTGATGCCAAGGCCTTCGAAAAAGCAGCCGAAGCCACAGACGACATTCCCTTCGCCATCACCTCTGACGATGCCGTTTACTCCAAGTTTGAGGTGTCCAAGGACAGCGTTGTTCTCTTCAAGAAGGTGACTTGATGTAGAAAGTGTTTCTTCACTGCACCACAATGATTTATTCAGATTTTATAGTCACACATAATGTCCATAGGGCACACAGATATTACAGTGTATATTCCAGCACGTGGACAAACTGTGGTTGCATACAGATTGGTTGATACGTGTGTATTTGAAGTATTTGCTCGCTGTCCCAGGTGTTATCAAATTTTATTATAGATCGGTTGTCAGGGGCTTTGCCTCAGGTTGTGAACCACACTCTAATGCGTTAGCGTTTACAGACAAGCTGCTGAAGACACCCCAGTGTTTTTGATCTATGTCTTGGTAACGTGATGCGGTCGGCCTCACAGTATCCTCTCTCCCTTGCTAATCTTGGCTCATCTGACGTGTGCCTGCCTTTTGGCCCATTGCTTGACCCACCTGGTGAATGACCTCAGCATGTCGAGCTGATGGTGATGAATGGTAAAGGGCTGTATTAGGTGATGGTACGTCTTTCGAGTAGCCCCATTGGCTATGAGCAGAAGGTGAATGAATGGCAGCTGTGTGCTCCCTGTCTACCCCGAATAGGCCATGTTTCCTTCTTCCCATGTGTTGTAGCTCATTGAAATTTTCACAAGATGGGATTTTTTTTTCTCACAGAGGTGGTGCTTCTCTTGTACCCTACTTATTGACTATACCCGTCCCTTGCAAAATAGGTCAGATCATTCCGCTTTCTTATCAGCAAAACCGTATCTGTCGGCATGTGGATTTGTCAAATTAGATCAAGGTCCAGTATGTCCATCAGTAAAAATAAATGAGCAAGTCAGTTTTGTGCGGTTGTCTGGCTTATTTAACCCTTAAAACTCTGAAGTCTGTAGTTCTCTCTTTCTGCATTTCTGTGCTCATTATGCTCACAGGGAGCAGGCGTCTGCTTAGATATGACCACATCTTGCCGTGTTTATGCAAAAAGATCAAAAGTTTGCAACTCAACCTCCTTAAATGCAAGTGGTGACTGATGGAATTGAAACAAATAATTAAATAACAGTGTAAAGACAATGTGACAGTATGAGAGGGGTGAGGAGCCTACAGTTACAGCTCTGACAATTATCACTTGGGTTGTGAGTGTGTGTTGTTATTGTGAGTTTCAGCTCATTGTTTAACTCTCCGGCCTGACACTGGACTGCTCCGAGGTGCTGTAGAATTTTTGTCCATTCACCAGTTGTTACACACAGATTGGCCTTATAAGGTATATGTTGTTTTAGAAATTGTGATAATTTCAGTAAATTTTGAAGTCATGCTTTGTCACTTTTTGTTCCGGTACCTCCTGGTGGCTGTCATTGTTTTTAACATTTTGTAGTTTGCAGAAGATCACTAATGCAATAATTTCATGCAGCCAGAGTTGCTTCAGCAAGAAACAACAGACTCTAAATATCTCCTTTTGAGTTATGGATGATCGTCTTTCATTTTGGCACATGGTCCAAGGCCCCTTCAACTGCTCACTCTGTGTTGGTAACTTTACCCTGATACAAACATCGCTGACATGTGAGCGTGTTGCTTACAGTTAGGCAAACCTTCTCCAAGCAGGGGCTCAGTCTATAATAAACAGATTGGGTCTTTCACTTGTTTATTGCAGCAGGGTTTGAAGTTTAAGTTTCACAGCCTTGGTCAGTGGCCACACGGGTGGCAGCATGCCGCCGCCCAAATGTTGTTATTCCTACTGTGTGCCAGTAAGGGCTGCTCGCCACAGCTGCACCACTGATATTCTTAACACTTAATAAAAGCACGTTTGGGCTGCTGGCTCTTTGTCAGCTGGGGGGTTCCCAGTGGATTCTCTAGTTTGTCCGGTAAATCTATGTATGGTGTTCACAGGCAGACTAGATGAGTGGATAATATTTGTATCTGAATGTGTCCATGTTTCCTTCACAGTTTGATGAAGGACGCAATACCTTTGATGGAGAGCTGACCAAAGAAAAACTCCTGGCTTTTGTCAAGGCTAACCAGCTGCCTCTGGTCATTGAGTTCACTGAGCAGGTAATAACTGGGGCCATGCGCACCATCATGACCGTTATGTCTCTTGTCCCCACTCAGCACTACTGTCCACAACAAGAAACCATACAAGTCCAAGTGTGTTAACCCCCCAATGTTAACCGTATATTTGTTTTGTGCAGACCGCCCCTAAAATCTTCGGTGGAGACATCAAGTCCCACATCCTCATGTTTCTGCCCAAAGCTGCCTCAGACTTCCAGGACAAAATGGACCAGTTCAAGAAAGCCGCAGAGGGATTCAAGGGCCGGGTAGGTGAACTGTCTGAAAACACCTGGAACATGTGATTGATGTGCATTCTGTATACATTAAACACGCATCATAAAGCCAATGTCCAATAGAATGTCCTGTTGAGACCAAATCAAATATTGACCTCTTCCGTCTCCCCTGTCCAGATCCTGTTCATTTTCATCGACAGCGACGTGGATGACAACCAGCGCATCCTGGAATTCTTCGGCCTGAAGAAAGAGGAGTGCCCCGCCATCCGCCTCATCACCCTGGAGGACGAGATGACCAAGTACAAGCCCGAGAGCGACGCCATCACAGCAGAGAGCATCACCACATTCTGCACACTGTTCACTGAGGGTAAACTCAAGGTGAGGGAGAGAGGAATGACGTTGTCGGTGTACTTACACGTTCATGCTTAGGATTTGATTAACGTTAAGTTCATTTTTGGACTTGGAAGTGTATATATATATAGACAATTGTGTATACAAATGCTAAGTTTCTTTGGATGTCCACATGCAATTAAATCTTTAATCCTGTTAATACCATGGTTTTTCTATTGGGCTGTACTCCTGAGAATGTGCTGTAAACACTGTCGACAAAACAGGACCATGAGTTTTAACAAGTAATCAAGCATCATGCATTTTAATGCAGATGTTTGTGTTTAATGATATTTATTCAGGTGTATATTTGTATTCTCTTGTTCACTCACAGCCCCACCTCATGAGTCAGGACATCCCTAAAGACTGGGAGAAACACCCCGTCAAGGTTTTGGTCGGCAAGAACTTTGAGGAGGTCGCCTTTGATTCCTCTAAGAATGTCTTTGTGGAATTCTGTAAGAGCCCCTTTTATCAGCACACATTTCCATATTAACTGCATAAATCATATTTGTGAATAATCTTGTTGAGCTGGTAAAGGGGTGCACCTGTTTAGCCTCTAGCTTCAGTGTTTGAAACTCTAATCTTGCCCCTCATTTATTTGCCTGTGCTAAGCCCTTTTCAAACACTTAAGAGTTGATGCTAGGGCCTCACTCATACCCTCTCAGCCCACTGTGCAAATGAATTTGTCACCAGATACTGACGTTGAAAAGACCCGGTTAAATATAGCCGCTTCATTATTTTTATAGCAATCCAAATTCAAATTTGCACTATTTTTGGAGGAATTTTCCATCACTGGCTGTTAAATATGGCTCCTGGCCCGTCATGCACAGCGTGGAAGCCAGTCAAAGGGGAGCTGAGGCATGCCTGCCGCATGTGACACGTTCAGTGCTTATTTGCCTGCTTCCAGCTTTGTATTACAGCGTGAAATTTAACACCCAGACATCATCCAGACCCTATCGACCCGAGCTTAATTTAATGGAATAAAAGGACACACATTGGACATGAGAGAAAGCAATATCTTGTGTACTGCTTTTTTGTGTTCTCATGTCAGTATCTAAAGGGCGTAACGCCAATCCAATTGAACCTGTACTTCTTATTTGATCATTTTTTTTGTGGTCTTCCAGATGCACCTTGGTGTGGACACTGCAAACAGCTGGCTCCCATCTGGGAGAAGCTGGGAGAGAAGTATAAGGACAGCGCTGACATCATTGTGGCTAAGATGGACTCCACAGCCAACGAGATTGAGGCAGTCAAAGTACACAGCTTCCCCACTCTTAAATTCTTCCCTGCAGGAGATGAGCGCAAGGTGAGTAGAACATTCCAGACGGCGTTCTCCATTGTTACATCCACAAGCAGAGAGAGAGGTTAAATGTGCGGCTGGCATCATCACTCTTACCTTGAGGATCTTCTGTAAACATCTTAATTTGTGTTGACTGATACATGATCCTTCCATCGCTTCCCCACAGTAATAATTGGGTTCACCCTCTTATTCATTACATGCCTTCACAGTTGTGAGTTACAGTGATCTGGGTGGTTATTTGGATCCAAAATCATTGCCATGCTGGCTTCCCAAGTAACATTAGTGCCTCTTGATTTAGCGGCGTTAACCATGTGCAGGAACCTGATCTCGCTGGCCTTGTACGTTTTTTTGCACCATTATGTCGGTGTTTGGTTCTTATAGATGTGACTTCACTATGAGTGAAGTGAAGACTCTCTGCTCAGCCTGCACCTGCCTCCCTCCTCAGTGCTTCAGTTTAGCAATCTTAAATGAGTGTTATATACTGGGGCCACCCCATAGTAAGTCTAAGGATTAGCCCATGACCCTAGTTAGATGAAGCATGCAGAAGACCCGGGAGAAGGCTAAGAAAGGATGGAGCTGCAGTGGCAGCCGTGAGGGGTTGTGAAGCAGGTCGTTATGGCTGGATTAAATAACTAAAAATTGAATTGGTTGCTTTGCATGTGTCCTCTGATTGTCCTTTTCATGTGCAGCCTTATTTTAGCAATCATCCCACTGGCTTGTTGCTGTGTCACTCCTCACACATCCCCTGTGGGCAACTTATTGGCAACATTTGAAGACAGAGTGCCAAAGTTTATTGGCTGCTTTTAAATGCTGCAGTCAGGTGTCAAAGGCCCAGTAATATTTTTGTTTTTGCATTTTAACACATGCATTCATGTTTATTTTTATAGTCTTTTTAGTGGTGGGGATAAGACAAAGTCAACAAAGTGCTTTAAAATAAAGTCAAAATGTTAATGTCTGATCAACAGGTGATCGATTACAACGGGGAGAGAACACTGGAAGGCTTCACCAAGTTCCTGGAGAGCGGTGGTAAGGACGGCGGTGCCCCTGCAGGAGACGATGAGGACGAGCTGGACACAGAGGTGCGATCATCTCACCTGAGAGCTGCATTCAGGCACTTAATAGAACGCTGCACAGTTACAGCCTCGTGAGAAGAAGCTGTTCAGAAAAAATTGTGTTTTTTGTCTGAATTGTTCTGTAAACCTCAGGCTGTCTGAACTCTGAATGTAGCTGAACTAGTAATCTCTTCATCTTGATCTAGTGGCTCCCCTTGTGTTTTCCTTTGGAGACCACATAAAAGAAGCAGTATGCTTGCACAAAAATCAAACTTTGTATGCAGTGCTCTGCTGCACTGTGGTGTGACTATGGACGAGTGTGAGTGTGTGTGTGTGTGTCTATATTCAGTGTAGCCTTGTTTTGTTTGTGCTCACCGAACACCAGAGAGGACATATTCATATTTAAGTGGCAGTGCTAAATGAGGGAAACTGCAAATGGCAGTGACTAAAACGACAACAACAGCTGCTAGATTGAGAGGGTGGCATTAGAGGTGTCTCATGAATTGTTCCATGAATAGTTATTGTTATGGGAATGTTTATTCCTGTTTACAAGAAAGAATAATGTTTTTAACCAGAGAACACGGCCACAGTATAGCAGAAAAGCCTCCCCATAATCTGCTTAAATATGGGCTCATTTCTAATTCCCCCATTCTTAAAATGATTTGGATATTCTGTGTTTAGAGCTGAGTCTCTATTATGACAGTGTGTTAAAACCTGTGAAAGTCAAGGCAGCAGCTTTTGCACCATCTTTGTACCCAAAATAGGTTCACAGGACCAACTCCTGTGAGGATTTTAGGCTGTGACCCGTGACCTTAGGACTGACCCACTTTGCTTTTTGAGCTTGACAAGCTCTCCCATACCCTCCTGTGTGCTGCAGCTCTGCTACATCCAGTGCACATTCGGGGGGTGGATCCTCTTTCCTAGCACCTTTCTGCTCCACTATTGCCACCACACCCCCTTCTCAGAAGTCTAATTCCAGTTGAACGCTGTCCACAAAAGCCATCTGCAGCTGTCGTAGCTCTCTACTGGGCTTTGCCTCCAGATGAAAGCAGCACGTGCAGCGCTGCAGTCAACTTTGGGGCTTTCCTGTAGCTGACATATTGACTCCCCCCACCTGTCTCCAGACTAGACATGAGGGAATGGCCATGCAAAATGAAGATGTCATCTATACGTTAAGCAGCGTTGACACATTCTGCTCAGTGATGAATGATTTGATTTGTCACAACCTCGCAGTGGCCTGAGTTTATACCTCTCATATGCTGCCATTAAAAACATTAAAAGACAGCCAGCAAGGTCCAAAATTAGCACCCACTACTCGCCAAATGCTGGTAAAAATCTACGTAGGCAAATAAAATAAAAAGGTCAGCTGCCGACAGTGAACACATGCGTGGCCCTGCAGTTATAGTATGCATATCCAGCCATGTTAAGGCTGATGAAAGGAACCTCACTACCCCTTATAAAAGGGCACTTTTCTGTCACTGCAGCAATGTGTATGTTGGCCTTGTGGGTACACAGGTTGCCCACAAAGCCACCTTCCTTAAGAGGAAGGATTAATTCCCTGTCAGGAAGGTGCATTAAAGTAAAAGCAGGATTGTATTGCTGGAGTTGGCTGAGGTGGAGCTCATTTTTGAACTACTTTGTATAGGACTGCAACTAATGATGATTTCCATCATGGATTAATCTGCTGAGAAATACCATAACAATTGTCCAAAGTGACACCTCCACTGTGTTTGTTTTAAACGACCCTCTCCTCCTCTGCTCTCCAGGATTTGGATGATGTGGATGAAGGACAGGATGAGGACTCTGATGGTGAGGACGACGACGGACACGACGAGTTGTAAGAGCTGGCAGAGGAGAGAGAGAGAGGAGACGAGTCCCGCCCCAACCCTTCCAACCAGTCACCATCACCACCTTCACTTCCCTCTGTGGACCTTCCCTGTCCTGTGAACATTAATTCTTCCCCTTTAACTGCCTCTCAGTCAGTCAGTCAGTCAGTCAGCCGGCCTGCTGGCCAGCCCGCCAGTTAGTCAGTCCATCAGTGGCATGGCGGGGCCTTTTTGCCAGCCACATCTCCAACCTCACAACTTTGGCCAGACTGGTCCTGTCCCACCTGGGGGGACTCTGTGGAACAGCACACCACCTCTATGGGAGACCTCAATGCCTTCTGTACAAAGCTCCACATCAGCTGTTTGCCTTGTGTATTTTAAACCAAATGTAAAAACGGCATTGAGATCCAGTTTTCAAAATGTTTGTTTCCCTGTTGAATTTGCTCCCCTCCTTTTAAAAAGAAAAGCCTTGCCATTGTTCAGTGTGGGTATGAGCTAAATGAGTGTTGTAAACTGTATTTGTAGGTAAGGGGGGGTGCCAGTGTTCTCTTCCCTCTGACAGAAATCCAGAGGACCAGAGTTTTGTGTGGTGGTTTTGTAAGGACTGATCTCTCAGGGGACAAGGGGCCATCCTATTGATGTGTTTATTTTGCTATGTCTTCACTAAAATAAACCCCACAAAGCTTGTCCAGCGTAGCACTAAGGGCCCCCCCATCTGTAGCTGAGACCAATTATTTTCTTTCAGTGGGGTGGAAGTCTACTTTGTTTTCATTTCCTCTTTCCCAAATCATTTTTCGGGTCGGTCTCCTCATTTCAGCGCGGCTACTGACTATTTTCTAAAAGGAACAAAGGTTAACTTTTTGCGGGAAATCCTGTTTTATTTAATTGCTTTCACTATGAGGTTTTTTGTTTTTTAACTTAGGACTTGTCATTTTTAAAGATGTACCATTGTGCCCAGCTGTAGCAAGTTGGCCCTGTTGGGGCAGAGTTGGCCCTAGAACACACTCTCAGACCTGGGATGTTTTTTTTGTTTTTTTTTGTTTTTCGAGCCAGTTCTGATAGGTTGCACTGCATTTATGCCTAATCAGAGATTCATTGTGGTTACTAAAGCAGACAGAGATTGGTACAGTCTACTGGGCAGGTTGGTCTGAGAGAAGTGTCTGTTATATCTGAAGCAGGGAGGGAACCGTTCTGTTGCACAGCCCCACCCCTCACCCATACTGTACCTCCTGCATCCCTTTTAGCTCTACCCAACACCCCTGTTGCCACAGAGGTGTGTCGGTTTGTTTTGTGTGTGCGTGCGAGTGTGTGTGCTGCGTGAATGGTGTAAAACTTGCTGTGTGAGTTGAATGACTGGTTCGTATTTTCTGGTCGTCCATGAACAGGAGAATGAATGTAGTGTGTGTTTGGCAGGGAGGGGAGGCTTGAGTAGAGCAAGGTGATGGGTTTGACAGCTGTACAGCGGTGGGGGAAACCTAACAAAGCATTCCATCATATCCAAATCGATGTGGAAAACGTGAAATGGTGGCCAATAAACAAAATTCTATAAATACATTTGTCTTCTGGTTTGTTTTTTTGTTGAAGTGTACGATCAGCTTCACTGTTATTGCACACAGGGACCTTGGGAGGGAAAATACCATTATGCTTAATAAGAACTTTATAAGGATGGACTATTCTAAGACAAGAGGAACCAAGAGTCTGAGCTGTGCTGCTGAAACAGTGAAGTTATAACTGGAGACCACTGAACGTCTTAATATCTAAACTGGCTACAAAAACAATTCTGATAAGAGAAACTGCTGGGCTACAACTCCTACTGTGTGCATTTTTATTGTAAAACATGGCAGGGAATTGTCAAATTAAAGTTACAAGTTGCCAGAGCTCAAAGAAATACCTTCCAAATTGTTGGGCTTGTTGGACAAACTGCAGAGCACAAACATGTTCAGTTTACTATCATTTAATGCGAAGAAAAGCAGCAAATGTTCACATCTGTAGCAGCGAGGTTCGAGGGTGTAGGTGGGGGCCGGACATGTTGGTCCACAATTTTGTTCCAGACTTAAACTCTCAACAAATATTGGATGGATTGCCATGGTGACCAGAGGATGAGGCCTTTGCTGGTCTTTCATTTGTTCCATACTCTGCTTTGTGATCAAATACCTGGAAAAGTAATGACATCACCTTCCCATCATCCTCAACTGGACTTTGTGTTTAGTGCTCATTAGCTAACATGCTAAATAAGATACTGAACACGATAAACATCAAACCTGCTCAAAGTGACATCTTTTATTGTCTGATCTTCATCCAAAATAAAAAAAAAAAATCTTTTCATGGGATCACACCTGTCAGCATGTTGACATTGTGACTCATACTCATACACGTGTGTGCGCAGTAGTCATTACTGCGATCTAAAAAAAAAAACCCCAGAGGAAATAAAACTGAGAAAATCCGCAATTCTTAACATCTGACTAGATGATGATTGGCATTTGGTACTTCAATGGTTTTTTTTTTAAATGTTGCATCAACGATTTCCCACCAGCAATAAAGAGGACGATGCAAACCATTCAGGCATTTGAAAATGATCATTACCCCTCCTGTGTCTCACATCAGTGATTAAGATAGAATATGACTGTGAAGACAGCAGCCTTCCTTCACTGTTTATGTCAGTGCAGTTTATAGTCAACAGCCTACACACGGCGCTTCACCTCTCCATGCCCCTGCAGTTGGCACCCACCCACCCCAGCCGTAAACCACTTTTATCCTGCCTGGTGTTTACTAGAAGCCTCCAGCCTCCGCCCTCCCTCTCAGCTCTTGGGGTGTCACTATCTTCAAGTGGGGGGCATCTGGGTTTGTGTGGGTGACAACAGAAGCAGAGGTTACTGGCTGTCACGTCTGGAGAGGTGAGCTGTATTAGAGGCTTATGACAGGCCCTGTGGGAGGGATCTGACCACAGGGCTACTCATCTTCCACACCTCGCCCCTGATCTGTGAGGTGCTGTGTCCTAAAATAGCCAAACAGAGAGTATAAAGAGGACCACAGGGAGGCCTGGACCGCAGAGGAACAGATCCACTGTCGATACACAGGGGGACACTGGACAGCAAGAGAGCCACACTGAGAACCACTGCTTGATCTTTCTGCAGGAGAGCAAAAACCGGCTCTGATTTACAAGACTTGAAGAAAAGCAAACTTTACCTTTTCAAGGGTTTTGCTGGATTTGGGTTTTTTTTCCTGAAAAAAAAAGAAAAAAAAAAAAGAAGTCGGACCAGGATGAAGTACTATCAGTGCCCCGTGCCCCAGACGATGGGAATCAAGGCTTACACCCAGGACTGTGGCATCCCGGTCAGCTGCAAGAGCTCTGCTTCTCTGAAGCCAATCCGCAGTGTGCACTTCCCCAACGACATCGTTTTCCAGGACTATGTGCGACACGGCGAGCTGGAGAGGATCGGACGTTTCATCCGAGCCAGAAGAGTCGACCTGGACACCATCTACCACTCTGGTGAGAGCCCACGAAACATTTACATGCAGTTCCAAGTCTTGCTTATTAAACCACGAGCATTATAGCCTGCTGAACTCATAAATCCTCACTGCCCTCTCTACACAGGCATGGCTGCCATCCATGAGGCCGTCCTGTCTGGCAACCTGGAGTGTGTGAAGCTGCTGGTCCACTATGGAGCAGATATCCACCAGAGGGATGAGGAGGGATGGACCCCACTGCACATGGCCTGCAGCGACGGCTTCCCACACATTGCAAGGTGAGCATCTTCTCTTTTTTATACATCGCACAATCAAGAGTAGTCACACGCACACACACACACACACACACACACACACACAGCTCTCCTACACCACAGACGTAAGAGAAGCTGTTGGATCTGCTGCATTCTTGCACCCCATTGACCTTCCTGACATTTAAACACGACATGAAGTCACACTCAGTTTGCCCAAGTGGCAAACCAACAAGGTCTGACCTCTTTCAGTAAGCAGGGTTACGCTGTGTTTCTTCCAGCTACCTTCTCTCGCTGGGTGCCGACCCCGAGCTGGAGAATGACTGCGGGGAGAAGCCGGCTGACCTCATTGACCCAGACAACAAGGAGCTGCTGGAGCTCTTCGGGCTGGCTGTCAATGACTGAGGACATCTGGTTTTTGAAGCCAGAAGTCTGAAACCAACTGCCCAGTCACCCGACTGTTCTGCAGGGATGGACAGAAAAGCCACGTCAGGCCAGCATCCTGATTTTGTGAGCTGCCTCAGCTCTGGAGGTCAGGGACTGTGGATGTGCGGTGGAGGGAGGGCTGACGGAGCCCGTCGGCTGCCTCCTGAATGGAGTGAACTTCTGCTGGTTGGGGCTGGCCTCTGATCTCCAGCAGTACAGATTTACTATCTCCTCTAAGAGCTTCAGAGCTTTATATATGGTAGTGAGCTGAATGAATCATTTGATTTGATGTTGCTGATTTTTTTTTTTGGCATGTCGCTGAGATTTGGAGGGCTTCTGTGAAAGGGCTGTTGTTGAACTGTTTTTGCTGCTCAGCTCATTAGCTTTCTGAAAGCCAAGATTAGCAAAACCAAACAGGCTCATGTTGACTGGCTTACTAGCATATGTTTGCCACTGATCCGAAGCTGGAACACCAAAGTTTTTTTCATTCTTTCTGTCTGATCACTCTAATCAACTGGACTCATTACTGATTGTATGTATGACCTTTTTATACTTTTTAAAATAAAGTTTGTCAGATAATGCCTTTCAGTGTGTCCACCATTTCCTTTATGTCCCATCACAGTGTGAGAGCGAAACTGGTCACAGTGCTGCCATGAATATCAGACGTTGAGCTCCTGATCAAGCTCAACGTCAACAGACTTGAGAGATCCTGGCACAATTTCACCCACTAACAAGGTGCATGTGAAACAGTGGCCATCTTTCCAAATAACATCTAGCATCTGTCATTTAGAATGTGGCTTTCATGCCCGATGGCGAACATGCTTGCTTTCGACAAGTTGCTCTCCATTCATGCAAAGGAAAGTTTTAATCTGCAGAGACTCAAAGCAATCAGCGAGCTCTGAGGCAAATCTTTTACACAAACCCACTTTACACTACCCAACACCAAACTGCAGACAGGTAGTAACTAACTGATGAACATAATGGTGCATGTGTTTAACTCACTCCACCAAACAAAAAACACCAACTGTTGCTGCTTTAGAGATGCAAAAGGATCATCTGAGCCATATTCATCAAATATATCAAATCCCCATTTCCATTTCAAAGCAAGAGTTTCACTCTGATATAAACTACTTATTAAGTGCCTCTTGAGGCCCATTACTGGAAACACAAAACAACCTGGTTAATCTCATCAAGGAGGATTAATGTCAGAATCAGTCATCCACACACTGAAATTCAGGTCATATGCTTCAAAACTGCTGCCACAGAGGCTTCTGGGGCAATCAACCATACCGATGAAACAACATGTCACATTTTTTTATTGAATCACATACTAAATCTGGCAAAAGAATACAACAGGTTCTAAATGTCCTCTGCATTTGATCAGATGGAGAAATAGAAAAACATTGTTATGTACAGCTGATATAAAAGTGGAATCCATGACCAGGCCTCTGTGAGGGAGTCTTTCTCTGGGAGTCTCTGCAGGCGGACAGCAGTGCCGCCTCCACAGGCTCATTCTTTGAACTTCCACTCCTGTCTGCACATGGGGCACTGCTGCTGAACCTGCTGTGAGTTCAGCCATTTCAAGATGCAGTGCATGTGGAAACAGTGGGAGCACTGACCCCAGACCAGCGGGCAGTCATCGCCAGGCACTTTACCTGTAAAATAAGTTTAACATTTTAACTCAGTTACAAAGGTTTAGTATTACAACTACTAACAGTAAGTAAGAGATACTGAGAAGAATGCTAAGCACCAATTCACTTGTTGAATGAAAATGACTGTGTATTGTGTATTATTACTACATTGTATCAACTTTACTATTTGATGTACTGTACTGATGTACTACTGTAGAAAGCTATTCCTTGTACATGAAAATACCAGTTATAAACCATTTTTAGAGGAGTGTACTGAAACTTATATCATCTAGGACTACTTCATCATTACTTGTTCTCATTTATATTTGCTGAGTACTTCTCTAACCAGCTTTTACAAGTGATTTATTTTCTTTCTAAAAAAAAAAAAATGCCAGACCATGAAAAAGCCATAAGTGTGCACCCATAAACCAAGAAAGACAGAACTGTCAGGTAGAAACTAATAGCTGCACTATTTTACGGTTGCTGTTATCAGGAACTTTCATAATGTGCTTCACAACTTGCCAAATTCTTTCCTCACATACATGTGCCAAACGCATGCTCAGTCCACAGAAAACAGCAAAGCATTTCTCTTTGTTTTAACAACATTAGCCTGGTTATCAGCATTGCAACAGAACTGCTAATTACTTCACCGCTCTGTTTGATCGCTGTCAAAATGTTGCAACGCGTCTGTTACTGTAGTGTACATCAGGATCAGGATTTAATGTTAAGTTCTCTCCAGGATGACATTACTACTGTAGCTTACTGCATTTTGCAAGTGATGGACATATCTAAGGGCTGGTGTCGTGAATGCAAATATAAGTTGTTGTAGGTACAGGACAGAAAATATTTGAGACGACAGTCACAACCATCACTAACCAGCACACTGGAGGTCTAGACATAATTATCTACAGTATATTTGCAGTGATGATGCAAATTCAATAAATAAAACAAAACTTATCAGTCTCCCTTTAAAATAGTGACTTCTGCAGACAGTGTCCATCTATTTTCACAGCTGCTTGTATAACCAGAGGATATGACGATGCATTTCTATGATGAGAATGATTTGCTGTTTGACAGTACTATCTGAAAATGACTAATTTATAATGCAACAAAGATTGAAATTCAGTCACTAAACACATGCAATGTAGTGATGCTGTGAACTTGACATTTTGTGTCCAAAATTAGTGATAAAGCATTTAGTACTGCAATGAAGTCTACAAAGTCCAAAACCCTGTAACATAAAGAATTATCCAACAAGGGACTGGTTTACTTCAATAATGATTTTATATTTGTGTCTCTTTCTTTTAGCAGCCTATTTATCCTCTGAATGTTGATATCCTTCCTAGTGTGTTAGTAATTGTATTAAAATGAAAGATATACCGAAAAGTGCTGAAGCAGTTATGTCATAGAATAACAAATCATACCACTAACGTTAGTATGGTTACTCACAGTCAGGGCAGCAGCCATTAAAGGGCATCCTGCAGATCCCACAGTTTTCATCATTGGCCACCCACAACCAAGAGGCCACTCCGTTCCACTGCCGGATCTTTACCTTCATCCTCTGTGTGTGTAAGACCACAAACACTCAACAACACACTCCTACATGAACGGTCTATGATACGGGCCAAAACAGCTAACGTTAGCATGTGAGCTAATGCTGTCAGATAACTTCTCTTGCTAGCTGTTATCAGATATAAAACATTAGACAGTGGATGACTTACTAGCCTGCGTCTAACGTCCCCTTCAGCTTTCCAGCACCAGTTAAATTATTTTGCTTCCTTGCAAACCACAAATCATTTTACGCTCACTTTAATGTTTTTTAATGACATGTAACAGCTAGCTAACCCGGGTAAATTTATCTCTTCTTCTACTGAACCTCCGGCGTTCTATATGATGGAAGGCGAAACGCTGCCCCCTACAGTTCAGTCAGGTAAATATTCTTCTTCTTTGAGATTTTACGGCAGCTGGCATCCACGATATTACATTACTGCCACCTTCTGGTTTTACTCTACATCTTTATCCATTTTAAGGGGAGATACTATAGCGTCCCCCTCGAGCCGCCTGTCCAGTCCAGTCGTTCTTAGAAAACAAAATATCCATTTCCTCCCTTTCACATTGTCCCCACAGTGTAATATACTTTTAACTATGTCCTCCACCTGCTCTATTCTCATCATTAGTCTCATCATTTGTCTGTCATGTATACATTTCTCTTGACTTGCTCTTTCCTCTCGTTTTCTCTACTTCTTATATACCCACTCTGTTTTGGATTGAATGTATGATGAATAATGAAATGAAAATGCATCTTTATTTTACTAAAATACAAAACTGCAGTTTCCGTAACATTTACTTAACAATGAACACTGAAATGAATCCAGTTTAATTATGTAAAAATTATTATTATTACATCAGTTCAACAACTACAGTACATCCATTACATCAATAATCAGTTCAAATTCAACTTGCATACGAGTCAGTTCAAGTAAAAACTAGACTAGATGACATCAGATCTTATTATGAATTCAACAGCTGCATCCATCACAGCCACTGCTACATGGCACATCTATCAAAGGCAACTACATTACTATTACAAAATACCCATTTTTCAGCATTTGAGAATGTGTTTTCAAACTCCAGCCTGTTTGTTTATTCTCAGCTGACACCACTTGTCATTGCTGTCGTGGACTGACAGATATTCTGGTGGGCTGCACAGGATCTCAAGATCAGAGTCGTGGCTGGACTGGTCCTCGCCCTGGGTGTGCTCCTCTGCATCACTGTCTCGGGGTGATTCTCGTGGGGTGTAGAGGGAGTTATGGCTCTCGATCTCATCTCATTTTGTAACAAAACCAGAAACTCAGTAAGAATAATGGTCTGAGAGTAAGATTATCAATGCAAATGGAAACTTCACCAAATAATCTTCATATTGTCAAGAGAAAAATATTTTTATTATTTATTTTCCAGGCTAGATAGCTACTCAGCTGCTTCAATTTCAAACTCAACCCTCTTAGTCCTGTGCTTAAAATGACTACTGTACACTGTGGCGCACCTCAATGAAAAACATACCTGTAGGAGGCCTGGGGCAAGTTTTGTGGGACCAGGTTCATGTCAACAATATACAAAAGTCCCACGAGCAGAAAGCTTGTAAATGTTGGCAAACTACACAAGAAAGGGCATGACGCAACATTTGCTGGATGTTTGCGTAACTTTGTAGAACACTTGACATACAGATTTATTTCTGCATGACAGAAACATAAATGGACGTGACTCTAGAGAGATATAAGTGGTTTGAATGATCAGAAGTGTGTTTGTTCTCACCTTACTAGATCCAACAAGGCATCGACAGTGAGGAGGACTCCTCGTCTTCTGCCTCACTTTTTCTAACAGCAGAGCAACTCCTGGTTTGATCATTAGTACTAAAACTACACCACACAACAAGCAAAAACAGCATGTATGCTGGAACACAGTCTACTCAGTATATATACACAGTATGAGCAGTGCTACACAGCTGCTAGAAAATATAACACTGGACTGACGAGGGAATACTACTGCTACTACTGTAAATAATTACAAAGTAAAACCTTTGTTTAAATAATGCTTCACAAAAAAGTTCCAAAGTCCTTCACCTGACATAATACTGTGAGGAATCAAGAGGAACAACCAACACAATTGGTGGTCATTCACACTTTGAGTAGGTACGTTTTAACGCCATACTGTAGATGGTGGGGAGTCTTTTGTGGGCTCTCATGTGATGCACAACAGATTTTGTGGCTCATTTGCCATCACTGACGCAGGAAATCACATCTGGAAAATGACAGATTTCATCTAAACTAGAAAGTCTTGTCACAAACTAATTTTGAAATTACTTTGGTTGCACCTATTAATGTGGGAGATGTAACACCTTCATCATTCTCATTGGTTTTAATGTTGATACGTTAAAATGCCTAGGTCTTATACAGTACGCTCATCAATGAAAAGGGCACCTTTCCAAATGAGACTGATGTTCAGTATTTCTCTTACCTATTTATCAGTGATTATTCTTGTGAAAAAATATCTATGTTCAATCAATAACCACCTCCTGTGCTACACAATCTAAACAGCACTGTGATTTCTCTGCTCTTTGGCTTTTATCTTTATGAGCCTCCCCTCAGCCATAGATGGTTTTTGCGTGTGTAGAGAGTGTGTACACGTCACACAGTGCAGTGCCAGTCGGAGTCAAGCAGCTGTCAAACATGTTGTTGTACACATGAAGGAAGCCAGCACCAAAACGCCTCATCCTTCTGAATAATCCGCAGAGACTGGGACTGCTTTCTAACAAAGAAATAGTCCCAGAGCAGGACCACAAGCCAGTGCTGTAGGCTTCAAACCATAAAAGAAGACGCTGCAAATGTTTTAAGAGGCAGGAAATACATTCATCAGGACAGAAAGACTATCTAACTTTTGAAAGAAGAAATAACAATTTTTCCTGTTACAAATGAAAAGTTGAATTCATAAACCATGAAACACACCCTTGCTCAATTCTATACACTCAGGAGTTTTGTAGTCGTTCTTGGTCTGGTATGACCAGTAGCACATGGTAGCTAAAGTTAGCAAACTTTAGGCAGATGTTGGTGTGTAAGTGACATTACTGAGCTGAAGTTTGTTGACTTGTATCTTGGTCGGGTGACTGGCAAGACCACACGTATGACCCCGACCAATCACAGCACGTCTTATTTCACGATCACGCATGAGTTCAGAGGTCATCAGGGAGGTAAAGCAACTGTCAATCATGGCGACAGAAGCGTTGTGTGATACTGGCTTCTTGTGTAGAGAAAAAAAAGAAAGTGATTCTGTGGATGCACTCGTGGGTGGCACTGTTTCGCTGTCCCACCTGACAGCAGCTACCTCAGCATCCCTCCACCTCTTTGCCCTGTTTGTTGCCTGACTGTATGATTGTACGATGTACGATGCTGGTAACTCGCCTGCAACAACAAAATCATCTCAAAATCAGGCAAGATTCGTGTAGTGTGATGCTGGCATAACTGGTCCTTGTTGCACCAGCGGCTCGTCTTCAGCAGAAGTTTCATAGACTCGCTTGAAGGATACAGGCTCAATGTAGGCCTCAATATGTTCATTTTTAATGCTGTGTGTGTACAGTAACATGTGTAACCTAGGCAACAGTTAACAGTGTGAGAAATACTCCTGTGGCTTATCTGTTATCCCACTTGTAACAGTGAGAGGAACACTCACCACCGGATACATCCACAGGAGTACTTCGCAGGAGCACTTGTAGAGTTGGTCGAGTTCAGACATAGGGACATAGATCTTGAGAATCAAGTCCAAGACTGCAGCTGTGGGTCAGTAACAGGCTTTTCATACATTAAGCACAGAAAATATTAATCTGATTTATCTTCATTGATTTCATTAAAAAAAAAGTATATGTATTCAAGAAACCCACGAAAAAAAGTGGAATTGCAACAGTGGTAAGACAAATTCATTCATTCATCTGTTTTATCTAAGAGCCAGCAGCACTAAGATCACAGAGTCAGGTAGAGTGCCATGAACTGGAAAGTCAGTAAAACAAGTGGCGAAAGAGATCAACAGCTAATTCCTGACGACTCGATTTGAAAATGATTCGTGATGAAGCTAGTTTGACAAGCGTGTATCATGTGTGCAAAGTCTCATTTCTGTAGACACACACACAATTGAGTCAGTCGTTGCTGAATGCTGATCCAGTAACACTTGAACACCCACACTTCATGTTAATTGATCTTTTAAAGCAACTGTAATGATTCCGCTTGTCTACTAGGTGGAGCTGTGTAACCTGGTGAGACCAAATTAGAAGCGTGAATGTCCCGATGTATGAGAGCCCTCTCTGTGTCTTGGTCTTTTTTTTCTTTACTGCCATCTTACAGTAATACTTTGCAGGCATCATTTTAGGTAAAAGCTGCCATTACAATAAAGTAAGCCTACATAATAAAGTTGCCTCTGACAAAAACTTCAGGGCATGAAATCTTATCACATGTCAAGTCACAGAACTTGATGCAGCACCGCCAGCGCCGTTTTCAACCCCTTGGCGGAATGAAGGGAGGCTCTGCTTGCCCATGCAAAAGAAAGTGGCATTTATATTTCATACGAAACATGTTCTCAGAACGGCTGTTCTCTCTGTTGGAGAGTATCTTAAATATATGCTAGTGTAAATTAAAGCTCGGACAAATATTAGGAACACAAAAATGAATGTTTTGGTGAAAACCTATTTTGGACCATGAAACAGTGACAACCATGATGAGAATCATGTGACCTACAGACTCCCTGACCTTTGACCCCATCTATCTATCTATCTATCTATCTATCTATCTATCTATCTATCTATCTATCTATCTATCTATCTAACTAACTAACTAACGGTAACCAAGTACATTTACTTAAGTACATGTACTTTACTTGAGGACTTCCATTGTATTATACTTTTCTTCTGCAGATAGGAATATTGTACGTTTTTCTCTACTACAATTTTCTGATAGTAGTACTACTCAAAGATTAAGAGTTAGAAAGCATGTATATATATTTTAGATATTTGTATTTATTATCTATCTATATTATCAAATGGTTTCAGCTCTACATGTTACGGATGTCATATCTAAGGCTGGGGGTGCTTTTTGCCTGATGTACACATACAACAGAGTGTCAGTAGGCCATGTGCTGTGTACTGGACATACAGTATCTACCACTGTGGTGCACAGACAGTGCCCTCTCTGGACCTTAGTGGTCCAAAACAGACAGGACCAGCCATAGTAGACATGAAAGAAAGTTTGTCATCACAAAGTTTTTCACCAAGATCCCTGTAACACTTTCTGAACAGCAAATCCCATTCTCAATATTCAGGCTCTATCTGTTGGATGAAGGTTTGTGCACAGTATTACAGGGTTTACCACTCTGTATTCTGGCCTCTGTACTCTAGTTACTGTGATATTTGTTGTTTGGGGGCAGATGCATTGAGCTCTGTAGAGAATTTGCTGCATTTTGCCACTCACAAAAGAAACAAAGCTGTATACAGTGAGTGAATAATAATGAGTGTGTAATGATCAGTGATGTCAATCAGTCCCAGACAAGCCTAAGGAAAGATCTAATCAGCCTATGAGAGCTGTGTGATTTGCTGTCTGGGAGCATTAATATTTAATGAAACACTAGGCGACACTGTTAGCTATAGTTCCCTTGTATATACTTTACAGTATACAATAACTTTTTGTATCTTCTTCATCTTAAAACCAATTAGTTATTACAGAGGTCTCATAGCTTTGATACAGGAGTAAACGTTCTATCAGAAACATAGTTCAGTATCAATGTTGAATTATTGAAAAAATGCTTTTTAACATAATTTTTAACGCTAATACAAATTCATACATAAAAAAAGAAACGTCTGTAATCATAAACTGACTATTTGCTTCATGGGCAGTACATAATATACATTATTATTGCTCTGAATACATCGTTTTGTTTTCATCTGCACCTCCTAAGAAGTGCTTTGTGCACAGACCTCTGTTGAATAAATTGCCTCTTCTACATTGTTCAATAAAGTTTTTGGAAAAAGAGACAAGGGCGGGACTTGGGTCTTTCGTCACTTCCGTGAACTACGCATTTTCCGCTTGTTTCAACCACCGCGCCACCGGAGGGAGCAGCTGATAAACAACCGCCTCTGAACGCCGAAAGTTCTTTGTTTGTCTCCAGTGTTAGCTATAAGCGTAAGCCGCCACGATGGCTGATAAGATGAATATGTCTCTGGATGACATTATCAAGCTGAATAAGAAAGGAGGCAGCGGCGGCGGAGGAGGATCGTCGAGGCAGGGTGGAAGTTCAGCTCGGGCCGGTGGTTCGTCGAGGCCGGCGCGAGGTCGACAGAATAACTTCAACCGCGAGAGAAACAACAGATCCACACCATACACACGGGTATGAGAGAGAGGCAGCTGAAATGGAGCAGAAATGGAAATGAAAGTAACGTGGCGAAGTTTCTTATAATGTGTGTCTTAATGGCTGCTCGGTCGTTGATTAGTCACGCGATGATGGACTTCCTCTAACTAACGCTAGTGCTGTTAGCAGCAGCAGCGGAGAAGCTAGAAATGTTGAATTACCTGAACGAAATTGACCATGCCCGGCCACTCGCTCGGATGGATTTGTGTTCAAGATGGCCGCTTTGTGTCTGGAGGTGTTCGTTGAGGAGTTTGAGTTGTCAGGTGAAGAGGGCCAGCTATATGTAAGTTATCCGGACGGAGTAAATATCCTCATTCGTTTATGTTACAATGAAACACGGGCATCTCTAAAATGTCCACAGTGAGGAGTGCTGCAGCGTCAACAAATCTTTTAGTTTTCTAAGGCCTTGAACAGTTTTCATCTACTCCGAGCAAATCTCTGCCACCGCCTTGATGCCACAAGACGGTTTCCTTTGTTTTGTCATTGGAGCCATTGGGTTTAATGGATGGAGTCTTCTTAATCAGGCCTGTTGTTTATAGCATACAGGCGTGAAGTTTTCAGTGCTTTACTAAGAATCGCTCTGTTCATTGCTCGCCTATGTTGGAGTTTGTGGTTTAGTAATATGTTCCTGATGACCAGTCCACCCTTAATGACTTTTTGCCAGAACTTGTGGAGCCTGAAGGCAGTGTTGTTCTGTTTTGTTGCTCTTCACAGCCCAGAGAGTTACCAGACAAATGGCAGCATGACATGTTTGAGGAGCACGCTGGTGGACGCAGAGGACCGACTGTAGAAGCAGAAAGGAGTGTAGAAAGCAACGGCAAGCTGCTGGTTTCCAATCTGGACTTTGGTGTCTCCGACTCAGACATCAAGGTAATTTTACTCTAACCCCTAATCAACTTTCCTATCATCAAAGTGTTGCGAACATGACTGATGTTTCTACTTTTCTCCGCAGGAGTTGTTTGCAGAGTTTGGGACGCTGAAGAAAGCATCTGTCCACTACGACCGGTCTGGACGCAGTAAAGGAACTGCAGATGTTCACTTTGAAGATAAGGCAGATGCTCTCAAAGCCATGAAGCACTATAATGGTGTCCCACTTGATGGTGAGGATGCTACAATGGTTTTTCCATATTTAAGTTGCCTCTTCAGAGGAAAAGTGCTGAACTTTTATTTGCGTGTTTTTAGGTCGCCCCATGAAAATCCAGCAAGTGACCTCAGAGGTCAACACACAGAGTAGACAAACTACACAAAGGTAAGTCGTAGACTTGCTTTACTAACAGTCACAGTATGTACGTACCATTGACTGGGGGTCATTAGGTTAGGCCAATGCAAAGATGTGGCCTCTGAGTAGCAGATCTTTTTTTGTCTTTTTGCAGTTCAAACCGAGGCTTTGACCGGAGCAGGCTTGGGCAGCCCAGGTTTGAAAGGAGCGAAAGGCGGCAAAGTGGAGGCCGTGGAGGTTTCAGAGCTCGAGGAAGAGGAAGAGGAAGCGGAAACAGACCCCAGCTTTCTGCTGAGGAGCTGGATGCCCAGTTGGATGCTTACAATGCCAAGGTGTGTACTCCTTTTGCGTAGAAGGATTTTTACTCTGTATTTGGACGATATTGATCATGTAATAATGATGTTTCTCATATTTCAAGTTTCAGATGGACACCAGTTAGAAGCTCTGAGATGATGCTACTCTTGTCTTCTTTTTTCCTTTCTTTTATTTTTAATCCGAGTGATCAAATATGATGGATTGGATCTTATTACACTTGTATTTGGAAGCCTGTTTATTGTATGGACCATTATATGCTGTTGATTTTAATATGTCTCAGTATTTTTGTAGCCATGTTTTCTGGGACAGTTTATGTTTTGAGGATTTTTCTCCTAGATCACCAGCTCCTGGGCTCCTTTCTAATTTTCTTTGAATTGCAACACATTTTTTTAAAATCACGTAAATGTTTGACAGACTGTTTTAATGTAATATTAAAAATGTTAAATGTTGCAGTTTGGTCATTTGGTACTGTATACTGGACATACAAAGAGTTTTGTACATAAATATTGATGCTGAATCATCTTTCTAGTGTTCATGTAGAGGTTTCTCTTCCTCGGGCAGAGTGCCATTGCTCTTCACTGTGACTGTATCTGCAGTTTAAAAATGAATGAAATGCAAATGTGACTAAATCAAAACAGACTTGTGCTGTACTTGTTTTGTATTTTTTCTGTATACAGCATTTGTTACTATTATGCTTTCAACTGTGTCAGGTCAGTTTTAGCTACTCAGACGTCTTAAGTAGTGACAAAATGTGCTGCTGAACCCCAATTGAACGTGATTTTGCTGAAAGGGGCCATAATGATAAACGGTGGTAAAAACTGTGGACGTCTACCTAAAGTTTGCCAACATTAGCCGCTATAGGCTGCTGGGCATACTAAACCAAGTGCCCTTAGCAGCTTTTCATTTCAGAGAGCTCTGTCCAGTCTCATTCTAAAGGTTGTCAGTTTGCCTGACCACAATTCACATCATCATTACGGCCACTAATCGTAACCATCCATCCTCATTAGATCAAATGTTGGTGAGAACATCCGCCCAGTATTTTTACCTCGCATACTACCCTACTCTATATCCCCTGTACTCTATTACAATATTCAAAGGGTAATATTATGTATTCTCTCAACTGTATGTGCAAGAACTCAAATAAAACGTGATTTTTGGTGGCACGCGTCACTTGCGTGCAGCGCGTACGGATCTGTACCCAGAAGGTAAGTTCTTTTCCTAGGATGGCGAAGGCATGACCCACCCTACTCTGCCTTTGATTGGCTTGTACTCCTTGCCTTAGTTGGTTAATTTGGTCACGTTTAGACATGTGGAGTGACGATTGGTTTGGGGTAATGTAAAGAATATCAGGATGAGCCAATCAAAGGCAGAGTAGGGCGGGTTATGACTTCGCCTTCCTAAGAAAAAAAATCATCTCCCGCAACGATGTTGCGCGGGCGACGCACGGGGCGGCGCCGTTCCGTTGTTCGCCATACTTGCACAGGAGATCCGAGCGACGAACGCACTTACTGCAAAGGCACCTAAAATCGCTACTACACACAATATAAAGGTAAGTCTCCTCGGTTTCAAGGGCAGTTAATTTTTAGATTTCTAGAACATTCATAACCGGCGCACATCACTGTAACCGTTTTGATTCCGCCCCTGCTCTCCATCAACTGATGATAACTTGTCAGGCTAACGTTAGCCACAGGCTCTGGTTAGCTTGGCTGAATTGTTCCCAGAGAACCAGCTAGCCACTTGTCTCTCTCGTCAGTCCCACCCTGTATGAGAGGGTCGGCGCCAGGAAAAGTTGAACCCCATTGTTGAGTGTAAATCAGTTTAATCACCCAGGCCAGTTAAGTTTTTGCTTCTAGGGGTGTGCTGTCAAAATCGGTATGTTAGCCGGTTTTCTGAAAAGATGCCAGTCTGCAGCGGTACCGCTGGCTAGCTATCACAGTCATTACATGTACTGTAAGTTACTGTTCTGTCGCTGTGGTAGCTGCGGGTAGCCTCTTGACAGCAATCATGACTTGACACAGTTGTGGTGGACATTACAAGATTCAAAGTGTTAATAAAAAGCCACAATCGTGTCATCACAGCTGACTTCTTTTGAAACATTGCTTTATTCAGTTGCACTGATTTCTAAAAGCTGTGAATTGTAACATTGATGTGCTAGTGAGAATTTACAGTGCACATTTAGCACAATGGGGAAACATAACGTTAAATATTTCTTCTTCTTACATATTTGCCCAATAGTTGTGGATTACTTTACATGTTTTCTTTGTGTCAGGGTGAGAAAGAGGCTGGAGAGATAGTGCCTCTGCCCTGCAGTTTGTTATTGCTCAATGCTAAACTGGGTTTAGTCAGAAGAAGCCAGGCAGAAGAGGTAAACTGAGTGAGACGGTGAGTCAGACTCACGTACTCTTCCTCTGTCGATGTGAATTGGAAGTTTCTAGCCTCCTGTCCTGTTCAGCCAGCAGTTTGCCAGCTGAAGGCTGCTTCTCCCCTTCCAGCTGGGTGCGGCGGGCCTGTCAAACTGGATTCCAGTATAATCTTGAAATTAATATTAAATATTGATATCTTGCATTACCACTTACCTTACTTGAACTTACATTACATTCGGTAAACTCCTTAAGTCTTGTACCTTTGAACCTATTCAGAACTGTAGAAATTAAGTATGCAGATCTAGTAGAACAGGATGATGAAGAAGTTATACTTCCTGTTAGGAATCCAAAGTTATTTGTCAAAGAAAACCAAAGCCAAATCATGAACAGCTCTGATAAGACCAACTTTCTGCTACTGCAGCCATGTACAAGAACTCTTTCCACCTAAAGAGAAGGGAAGATGAACTTCTTGATTTTACACCACAGTGACAAAGTTTAATGCCAGCAGTTACATAATGCATTCAGTCTGAAGCCCCCTCCCCCACCAGCACCTCTCCTGTCACGACAAACAGCCTTGATCCAGATTTTGTTGCTTGTGGATATCAAGTTAAGTTATGCAAAACAGTGGATTGCATTTTGAGATCAAAGGATTGTTCAGTAAAAGGAGTCTGGGCTCCTTTGTTGCACTGTATTGTCTTATGAACCACCCTCTGCTGTATCTACACAGTCATCTCCATGAAAGTTGAATTATACTTGAATTCACATTCTTATTATCCAAAAGTACTGAGGAAATTGTCCCAACTAAATGAAAATGTATCTGATCATAGTGCGACCAGTCATGGTTAAATTTGACATAAGAATGTTTAACAGATGAATTAGTCGGTCATTATTGGTTCCTCCTCCTGTTATAGTGGTGGAATAGTAATTAAGATCACTGAAACATTTGCAGAGTTCTTTAGATCCTGCTGAGACATGTTTATGGCTACAGCCTAAAGCTCCTCAGTTGGCAGAATTTGCTCCTTTACTGCTTGCTGACATTCCTCTGTTAGTTTGGGCAGGTCAGAGGAGACGCCCAGCGAGAGGTATGCTCGGAGATTCTCACTTCAGATGAGAAGGAGGACTCCGTCTAGTGATAATCACTACAGCCTTTGCAGATGTTGACAGGATTATTTTATTAGTTATGGAAAATAAATACATCGCAGCTTTTTTGACCCTCATTCCAGATTTGCAATGTGCAACAATAATGGACGTTTTGTTTGCAGTGTACAGGTGGTTGTGCAGTCCTGCTTTGATCATGTCCTAAAATGTTCTCAATTCCACAATTTACATAGCACTGTGTTTCAGGGTGGCTGCTGAAAGCATTGAAATCACTCAATGGTTGCTGTCGTTGAGTAATATGAACTGCTTTACAGCTTACATAAATTGATTGAATTTGAGCATATGGCCTGAGTGTGGTACATTCAACAAAGAAAACATGGCTGTTCTATCACACTTGATACCATGTAGCATATCTTCTTAAAGAATTTGAAAATTTGTCTACATAAAACCAATGATCAGTTGATCTTTACAACTCAAGGCTCATAAGAAAAAAAATTCAAAAGTCAAACGTTATAGTTATACATTAGGGCTTCAGCTATTATTTTTATTAATGAATAATCTAGTGATTATTTTCTCGATTGATTTTAAATGTGTGGTTTAGAAAACGTTCACAATTTTCTGGAGCCCTATGTGATGTCATCAAAAGTCTTGTTTTATCAAACCGTCAATCTAAAACCCAAAGATGTGAAGTGTACAGTTCTGTCAAATGGAGAAACGCCGCAAATCCTCACATTTGAGAAGCTGGAAGCACAGAATGTTTGGCATTTTTGCTTGGAAGGACTGGAACTATTAATCGATTAGCATATGATTAACTGATCGATTCATCAGCTAACGCGTTCAGCTCCAGCTGAACCTCACATGTCTTCTGGTGGATCAGCTCTCTGCATGTTTTCCACAGGTCTGCAGTCCATTTGTTCAGGCCAGCTGAATGGCTGCATATTTGGCACTGCAGCGAAGGATCAGACTCATTGCAAATGTCCAAAGAGAGCTTAGTGTACATCCTTAATTCACTCTGCTGGTTTTTCCACATGACTGTGAGTTAGTGCTGTACACTGACATTAGAACTATTCAAATTATTTAAAGAGTATTAAAATGGCTGCACTTAAGTGATTAAAGATAATCAGCCAAAAGTAAGGTGGTGTAGGAGAATGTAACTTTAAGGAATGGACAGAAACCATGTCGATTCAAACGTCCTCAGGGATTTGTGGCCCGTTGCGCCTGTGTAGTGCTGCGGGTGGGATCGCCTTAACATGAATGTCAAATCTTTTGGCATAAACAAAGCTCTTCCTGCTTTTGTTAGGCTGCTCGCAGTGTTTCAGCAGACCAGCAACCTCTGCACCAAGGGATGACCCTGCCATAGAGAAATACAGAGAGAACGAACGGGCTCGGCCGCTGTCAAAACGGAATTTAAACCCACTGGCTCGGCATTGATTGATAACAAAATGTTTCTCTTGAGTTTTTGTGTCCTGATATGAATTGAATGGCCTCCTTATCCGGTGTTTTATATCATCTTGTGCTTGTGCTTCACATTGTTCTCCACAAAATAGTGTTCTCCATGCAGACAAAATTCACCCATGAAGCTGGAAAAAAACAGCAAAAAGAAATAAAGTGCAAATAAAGTGCATTATGTGAGTTTTAAAGCTGTGTGTTGGACACTGCTGGGAGCTTATTGCATGGAAGAAGCACAAGCAAGAGAGTGAGAGACCTGATGTTTGACTGGTCCTTTTGTATTTCTGAAGTGTTGCTACAGGCTGATTAAAAGGAACACAGCTTTTTCTGTGGTCTAAATAATGTCTGGGCCTGTGAAGGGCCACACCCCCCCGAGGCAGAGCATTTATACCATGTGATGCATGACGCCTCATTCATAACTATGCTCGTGGTGATGTTATTTCAGAGAAATGTGTTCAGATGATGTCACACAGCAGTTAGGTCATCAGCAGCACACAGTGTCTGCAGAGCCTCACAGTCGCACACCAGAGCGGCTGTAGCTCCAGTAGGCTGGACGCTTTCATCACCAGGCCGCACTTGCTTTATTGTTGTGGTCATCTCTGTGTTTTACATCTTCCCCAAGAGGCAAGTGTCCATGAGGAATAAAGGAAGAATCCCGTCCTTGCTGTGATTGTGTTTTTTTTCTCTTCTTTTCATAATTGATGTCTGTGGGCCAAAGTGCCGTTAATGCTCACTATTTTTCCTCCCGCTCTGTCTCCAGACATGGCTGAGGATGAGGTGACTCCAGAGCAGCTAGCAGCCATCGCCGCTGAAAATGAGGAGCCAGAGCCGGTGAACTACAAGCCACCAGCCCAGAAGTCAGTGAAAGAGATCCACGATCTGGATAAGGATGACGAGAGTCTACGCAAATATAAGGAAGCCCTGCTTGGCTCTGGGATCTCTGAGTCTGGTAAGGCATTTTGTGCGTTAAAGCTTACTTATAAAGTGTCCTCAATTGTGAAAAGGTTGATTTTTGGGTCAGTGGTTAAGGTCAGGGTCAGGGTAAATCTCCAGGAAATGATTGTAAGCCTCCCCAAAAGTGACCTATGTCAACATTATTTGTTCATAGTAGTTAGCTATTAGCCTAATGAGCATGCTATGGCTAAAACATACAGCGGTGAGTGGGAGACTGTGGACATAACAGTTGAAAACAATACACACCTAATTAGGTTAAGATGGCATTAAGTTAATGATGGCATTGATTACAGTTCTGAACTCTGACTCTGTAGGCTTAAAGCCTATAAATATGCTTCTGGTCGGGGTTATGTGCATATTGCATGAGTGAAATGTGGGTCATTACACGGCCTTTGACGAGGTGTAAATAATACAGACGCTGGCAGGAAGTGAGCATATTAACCAGATAACAGCCAAGGATTTCTTAATTCTAACAGATTTAATGTTAATTAGCTAAGACTGAGTAGATCTGAGGAGATTGTTGTTTTAGCTCATCTTAACCTTTTACCTCCCACTGCTTGTTAATACACTGTTAATTATCTAAGTTAGAATTTAAAAAATGATTTATTGTTCAGCCCCGTAATTGGAGCTGAAGTTTGTGAGGTAAAGTAGTTCAATGCTTGTCTGTGTTTTGACAAAATGAGCTCAACATCTGTCAGAGAAACCAAAGCAGAGTTGGATTTTATACCATAAAACTTTATTTAGGTATTCCAATTCCAAGAAATCTCATCAGCCTCATTGATTTTTGTAAATCTGCATATTTGGAATTGATGCAGCAACACATTTCAAACAAGTTGTTAGAGCAACAAAAGACTTGAAAACACCTGTTTGGAACATTGCACAGGTAAACAGGTTGATTGGTTATAGGTGATAGTATCATAAATGACCACGGGCTACGATGCAATATTGGTTGTCTTTCCAGATTTTCTGATCCTGTAAGATAAATAAGTCTTTATCTCCGCAGGGATTCGTGTACATTCAGTGGACATGCATTCATGGCAACCCGTGGCTTAGTGTTTTCTAGGTTCTGTGTTGAACACATGATAAATCACTATGCTGTCTCTCAGTGGAGAGAAAAGGCTGCTTCAGTGTGACTGAGGAGAAGGTTAAGTCTAATTAATGCAGAGGCTGTCTCAACTACAGCAGAGCCGTCCTGATTTCAGCTCCCCGGAGCCCACTCACTGAGACAGCTGCTTGTTACAGGACACGCATCATGTGCAGGCCTCTTGGAAATGTTTGGATTCTGGTCTAAGTTGTCTGCATGCCTCTGCACAAGTGTTGTTGCAACAAATACCTGTGAATTAAGTGTACACACACACACACACACACACACACACAGTATGTGATATCTTACTTGCCATCCAGATGTTAGGATTTCTCCAGTTAAAAGGAGTTTCGCAAAACTCTGCATTGTGTATTTACCTCCATTCACCTGGTGGTGAATACACTGTGCAGAAGTCCTGTTAACACTGCACTGCACAGTCATCTGTAAACATACAGTGTCCGAAACTTCACCTCAGGGAAGGAGTGCTTTGAAAACGTCTTTTTTGTCTTAATTGAACTGTTTCCTGTCTCAGATCCCTCTACTCCCAATGTCCAAGTGACCCAGATGGCTCTGGTCTGTGAAGGCGCCCCAAACCCCCTGATCCTGGACCTGCAAGGTGAGTTCCTGTTTGGGCTGGCTTATGAAGCACAAATAGAGATCACTTACTTGTTTGCTCCTTTGTGAAAAAAGGATGTCAGCGGTATGGCAGCCCTCAGACCATTCTGACAGATTGTGGAGCCTGTGCATGAACTTGGAAGAGGTCCTAAGCAGCTGCTGTTGATCCAGACGTTAATAGTTGAACTGATAATCGACAGTTTGCTTCTCCACACATCATCTCAACACAGAAGTCTTTTCTTCTGTGTCTTTCTCCTTGTTACTATATTTGTCGCAGTCAAATATAGCATCCCATTGACCACTGCACTGACTTTGCTTATTTTGGTTTTCATCCAACAGTACTTACAGATCCGTCTGTGAAGGTTTGAATCTGTGCTGAGCGTGCTGTAAATGAATATGGATTCACTGATTGCCTACAGAGGTACAGAGGAGGTACACAGACTGGACTTTTTTTTCTGTTTGGCTGATGACTGTAGAAATGTACTTTCAATAGTTCCAGTGACCATTTAGCGGTTCAGACCCCCGCCTCTGTAGATACCGTAGCTGGCCTAGATTTGAATCCACCCAGAACATTCTGTCCTACGTCTACCTTTCTCTGCACTGCTCTTCATTCTCCTACTTTCCCAGCTAAAAATAATAACTGTCCACCCTGTAAATAAAATTTGAACTGTTCAGAGTTTCACTGATTGGGGGTCTTTGGAAGTCCCTGCCAGTAATTTTAGCTTTAAGTCACAGATAGCCCGTAGTGATGCTGATTTTCAACTCTCTAATCAGACCATTTTCATGTCCAAAATAGTGCTCTGTATTGAAATGAACTCTTGTTAAGGTAGAAAATACCCTGAAAAACAAATATTTTTCCATAATGGGAAGCTAAAATGCTCTCTATGAATTACAGCCTTTGCATCAGTTCCCTTTCTATTTGATTGTAGGTGAAATGTGTGCTTTTCAGTGAAAAGTCCCCGATGAGCCCCAGGAACTAGAAGTCAGGATGTTTTGGCACACTGACGTTTGCATCTCTACTTACCTTCAGAAGCATGTAGATCTGGCAGGTTGGAGACATAAAAGGTGTTGAAGTGTAGTGTGACTGTGATGTTTGAACTGATGTTGGGGAAAGAGACCTGCAGAGGTGGATAGGGAGGTTGGAAATGGCCGAAAGGTTGGACAGCTGTCTTCAAAGACCTGCTGCATGTCTTTCTGCCCTTTGGACACCCACTCGGTCTTCTATATTTCAGGAAGCCAGCTACAGTACATGCCTGATATTTAGACAGCAGTGAGGAGTGCCTGTTTGTAGTCTGAATGAATACTGTATGGGAGGCTTCTGTTTGTCCTCATGGTCCAGTACTGAAAGTGCACCTGAGGTCCGTTTCACAAAGCAGGTTTACTGAAAACTCGTATGTTAACCCTGAAATGAGGGAAACTCTGAGTTTTCTGTTTCACATAGGAAGGTAAGTCAAACCAGAGAAAGAGGGGTAACTCAAGCCTGTTTCACAGACAGAGGTAAGTTAAACTCCGAGTCAGTTACCGCAGTAACTGACTCTATGAACCTAACCTGGTCGGGACCAGGTTTTACTCAAGGAACCTGGAGTTTCTCTGTGTCTCCGCCCTCTTTCAACCGCACACCGCATTCATTTCCTCATTCATTCATTCAGTCGGCAGACGAGTTTTGGCATAGTTCTGCCGTCTGTTATTAAAAAAAAATCATTAAAAATATCAGTCAGTGGGAAGTCCATTAGGCACAGTAGGTGGTGACTTTTTTCGTTAACATGGCATGTTAACGTCTTTTGATCATGATCCCGTGGATGAAGGTGCAGCGATACTGCGCAGAGAATTAAATATTCGTCGGGAGATAGTTTCCAGACAATTATCGGTGTTAGGCCACCACCCGTTCTTCGTGCATCTGCCTTCTTTCTGTTGGCTGAGTAAAAGTCTGTGTTAGTTTAAATATAGGCTTAATTATTTAACATAACATGATATAGATGAGAACACTTTTTTCATTTTTAAATTTTATTTCATTCGTTAACAAAAAACAAAACATTATATGAACACAATATAACCAATTTTACAATGAAAGGGAGCCACTTAATATTTACTTTACAATGTAAAACATGATCAAAATGAGGTAGCTACCTCCATGAGATCATGCAGAGGTCTTACCTGTTTCAACCATGTTTTTATATTTCATTTTAAGCTGCTGCCAAGTGCGCTTCTCCCCCGCGGGATTGCACCTAAATGAAATAAATTAATAGGCAACCATTCAAGCAGTTTTGCCCTGTAATATTATTGTGATTTCAAAGGACTACATTTATACTCACGCATTGACCCGAGCAGCAATGTTCTCCCACGCCGTCTCCCTCTCCTTCGCAGCTGCAGCGGTGTTGGACTTCCGTCTAAAAACGTGTTCATATTCGCTGCATGAGCGCATTAAAATGTCTAATTTCCAGTGGCGTGAAGTACGCAGCCTTCCGCTTCCCCGTTGCCATGGTGAATCCTTAAATCGGGGTTCCATTGATGCTGTCTTTTTAAAGTTGCGGTGCACGCGCTTAACTCGAGGTGGACCTACTCTGAGTTAATCAAACTAACTCAAATCTGCTGTTGTGGAATCAAAAACTCAGAGTTTCCTATCTCAGAGTAGATCAACTCAGAGTTCAGGGTTACACTCAGAGTTTGTTGAACCTGCTTTGTGAAACGGACCCCAGGACAGTTTGTCATCATAACAAATGAGTGCCTCAGGAGCTGGAGCTTCCTGGGGCTGGAACTGGCCTCCTCCAGCATTTTCTGAAATGCAGATTAAGTGTCCGATTATCTCTGAACGTTGCGTTGCTTTCTGTGGCTAAAAGGATAGTTTGTCCTTTAACCCCCTACTTTCCACAGGCTGTTTTCTCAACCTGAGTCACAGCTCGCCATGCAGGTCATTTTTGTTTATCCCGGTTCTGTGCAGGTTACTCTTGATAATTCACAGACCGTGCTGTGGATGGTTTGCAGTATATTTGTTATATATGTAAAACATACAGTATATACAATTATATGTGGTCTGTCCACCCCATTTACAGAGATGAGGGGGAACAGAGGATGACGTTTTGGCCCCTCAGTATAACAAACCAACCAACTACAGTATAATATAGCTCCCAGAATGTCCATAGAATAAAATCCTCTTAAACGCTGTCAGCAAGAACGGAGCATCACAGGCACATCCCAACATCATCATAAGGATCTTTTTTCAGGCCTGTTGTATTGGATTGCATTTGATGTGCAGGTGTACCTCAGTAATACCTCACTGTGTACAACCAACACCCCCCCAAAAAGTAGCACAAGTACTGATGGTTGTATATTAAAAACAGATATTTCAGCCCATTTAAGAAGCTTCCTGATGACGAGATGAAGTAAGTAACATCTCGTTGTTGTTGCTTGTTCTGTTTTGTGAGTAAAATGCTTTAGGTAGTTTTTAAAGTTACAGTAAAAGCCTGCTGAGGATGAGTCATACAAACTTAGTCAGTGAGTGAGATCACTGCCAGTAAAGGAATCAGAGCAGCGTCTGTACGTCAGACCTGCCTGATGCTGGATTGTTGTGGCCTTGAAGCTCAGGCACCAGTGTAAGAGAAGGACCCCCAGGCAGGGGAGAGCACATTCTCAGCTCAACAGGAACACGACTCTCAACATGGTGGTCAACACCCAGCAGACTGCCAGATTATTTCAGAGGCCTGTGGAAAAGGACAAAACGTCTGCCATAGTATGAATGTATTATCATCAAGTGTGTAGCACCCTTTATGTCTCTACAATGTGTGTTAGTGTTGCACTAAATCGTTAAAGTCTCTGATAATCACTGTGTGGGGGGATTTTAGCACAGATGTTTTCAAACTGAGAGGCGCTCCTCCACAGGGGGGCGCACAAGAGCAAGACAAGAGACGAAGATGCTGCACGAGGTGAAAGGGGAAGGTGCATGCCCTGTTCCAAAAAAACAGGAAGTTAGTTGTTTTAGTTTGGCTGCTGCTATGACCCACTTATCAACACAGTCAGCAGTTCCAGCAGCAGCAGCAGCTCATGGAGCTAATTAAAGTACTTTAAAACACATCGTGCCAGATTGCTGCAATTTGCATCAAATATCCCCAAAGAACTGGCATGATGCACATATGTTTAGATTCAGTGTGGCTCATATTATTCTCTCCAGTGTCCATCAAGTTAAAATGCATAAACGCACACTTAAAAAAACGCTTCTTATACAACCACAATTCCATAAAAGTTGGGACACCTAAATAAAATCCCAATGTGATAATCTGCTAATCCTTTTTGACATATACTCAATAGAGAACAGTACAAAGACAATAATCTTAATGTTTGACCTCATCAGCTTCATTGATTTTTGTAAATATCTGCTTATTCTGCATCTGATGCAGCAACATGTTTCAAACAAGTCAGGACAGGAGCAAACACGGGCTCAGGAACAGTTCAGAAACTGTTGTCAGTGAACACAGTTTGTTACCAGATGATTGCATTCTGTTTTTATTTGGGTTTTACACAACGTCACAACTTGTTTGTGGTCTTTCCAGGGTAAATAATGTTTTAAAGCTTTCTTCAGCATCAGATTAATCCAGTGGTAGTTGTTGGTATATTGCTAATAGGACATGCTAAATATAGCTAATTCGGCATAATGGTGCAAACATAAATATGTTCTGGCTAAAAAAATGTGCCTAAAGTTGTAGCCCACAACTAGTTATCTGACTGACTCCATGACAACATTACAACCTTTCTGTGTTTGGCTGCTGGAGGGGGGGGGCAGCATCCTGTTTCAGCTCTTTGCATCCTGTGACACAATGATTTTGGTCACAAAACAAAAAACCCCTCAGAGCCACTTCTGCAGGCAAAAGAGGCAGATAGATATCTGCAAAAGAGGCAGGTATGTGTGCTGGACGTGACTGACGTGTGTGTTTGGTTGTGTTTGGTAATCCTTTGAGTGTGTGCAGGTGAGCAGGGGCACGCCAACACTATGGGATATTTGCTTGATGGCTGTTCTATCTGCAGTTTGATGAGAAATGTTGATGGTTTACAAAATGTTGAGCAACATTAACATTTCATGCATTTCCCGCACAGACGTGGAATATTGAACTGGTATTGATTGGTTGGACTTCTCCTGATGATCATGATCAGCATCGCTGTGACTATGATGAACTAAATATTGATGCCTGTGGTTTTCTTTCTTGTAACAGGAGACCTGGAAGCCTTTAAGAAGCAGGCCTTTGTTCTGATGGAGGGAGTTGAATACAAAATAAAGATCAGCTTTAAGGTGAGAGCTGCTGCTACAGTTACAGTACATGCAGGAGAAGTGGTCCTGGTCTGTTTCCATGGAGTATAGTATGAATCCAGAGTTGATTCAGTGTGACATGGATAACAGAGGTCAGTCTTTGTCTGTCAGTCAAGACACAAGTTGCAGAAATAATGGTGGACACAGAATGCAGATATTAAGGCCAAAAGACTTCAGCTGTATCACACGACACAGAAAAACTCCAGGAGGTATTCAGTCTCATGCCAGGACCCTGATTCTGTGTAAAATCAGCACAGCAGCAGTAAAAGTGGTCAAAAGAATGACACAGTCGTGACTTATTGTCTGATATCTCAGTGGAAGAAACGGGTTATATGCCAAACGTGATACTCTAAATGCTTTTCCAACCTTTTCTAAACACTTTCTGTCTTTAACAATGTTTGTGTCTCCTCAGGTGAACAGGGAGATAGTTTCAGGTCTGAAGTATGTGCAGCAGACATACAGGAAAGGAATGAAGAGTGAGTGAACGATTTCTGTCCACACACACACACACACACACACTCCACTCAGTATTTAATAAGTAATTACCTTTGTTTCCAGCAGTGTCTTCCAAATAGTTGCACAATCAAATGTTGAGTGTCACTTGAGCATGTGGAAATGATCGGTCTAACTGAATTTTTATTTATTTTTTTGGGTCTTTTTTCCCACGACAGCATCAGAATGTTATCTTTGTATGCACCATTTCCTTTTCTGACGGTGACACTAACAGCCAGGCAGCAACACGCTGCACAGAATAAGAAAGTCTGACTTTGAACAGCAAAGTCTTTAACTTTCTACCCTCAGCTGTGGACACGTCTGATGGTGCATGTTGGCTAATCAGTTGTAGCGTATGAACAGCCTAAAAACATTCCTGCAAATGTGTGAAAGCTCGGTTTGGATGCTAACTGCTAACAAAACACAGTGCTAAGCTTGTAGGCTGCAGTTAGCAGCACACGTTTGTCTAAGGACGTGTAGTTTGTTTGCTTTTTCCCCATTTCAGGGTGTAATTTGATGCAATTGTTGCGTAAAGAAGCATTTCGCTTCCTCCTCTTGCTTCTTTTCCTCCTTCACTACGGAGCACCAGAATGTATTGCTAACTGGTTTCATTGCTTTATGTGGTTAATATACCAGTAGTACCCTGCTGGTACAGCTGTCAATCAAACAGGTACGCAGGCTAAAGGAGCATTGTGTTGACTGTCTATTTGCCAAATTTTTTGCCAGATTTTTGACGACAAAAAGAAAAAATGACTGTTTTGATTTCAGTTGGACTTTGAAGTTTCTTAACCTTTGGTGAAACATACAAATTACTTCCTTTAAGACAGCAAGGGGGAAGAAATTGTGAAGGGTGCCCCAGTGGCTGAGGGGTTTATGGCGCTGACCACAAGCCTCAAGGCCACTCCAGTTGGGGAGCTTTGTTTCTTGTCTTTCCCATCATTCTCCCCCCTCATTTCCTGCTGTCCACTCTCAAATGAGGGTACAAAGGCCCCAAAACTTCTCTCTGACCATCATGTCCACTCTCATTTGTTGACAGTCGACACGTCGGACTACATGGTGGGCAGCTACGGGCCTCGTCCTGCTGAGTATGACTTCCTGACCACGATGGAGGAGGCTCCTAAAGGAATTCTGGCCCGCGGCAACTACGTCATCAAGTCCAAGTTTACTGACGACGACAAGCACGACCACCTGTCCTGGGAGTGGAACCTCCACATCAAGAAAGACTGGAAAGACTAAAAGAGGCCTTTGTGTTAGGGGAGCGAGGGAATCCAAATCCCCCCAGCCCCGTGCGTTCCTCAGCCACTACCCCCCCATCCCCGCCCCGTGTCCACCATTTCTGCCTTCTTTGTTTTTACTTTGTTGTGCATTTCATGCTCTCATGCCTTAGTTCCCGCCTCGCTGTCTTAACCCCCTGGCGTCATTCCCACCTCTGTCAGCAGCAGTAGCATCAGCAGTAGCAGCAACCCCCCCACACCCCCCGTCCGTCCAGCCATCACCTCCCAAACTGCCCGACATCTCATCGGTTGCACACGAGCCACCTCATCACCAACCTGCCATCCTCACTCACTACACCCCCCCCCCACTGAGCTGTGCCATGTAGCACCTTACTCCCTCACACCCAGCCCTCCACTTTTCTTTTTTCCCAGGTTTTTGCTGCTTGAAGAGATTAACCCCGCCTTCCACCTCTCCAGAATGGCGTCTTCCTCTCTCAGTATGAAGTACATGTGGAAAAGCAACTGTACAATCAACTTTTGTTTGCCTTTTTTATATAATTGTATCAATGGTTGTGTAATGTGACTGTATTCACATCACTGTTAATCAGCTGTTGTGTTCATAGTAGGCCCCACCACATCCACCTGCCCCCCCCCGACCCCACTCCTGCTACAGCATTCCTTTGCCTGCGTACTTAATTGCTTGCTGTCTTTTGATATAATTACCAATACCTGCCTTGGAAAAACAATTCATTCAGATCTGCTCTTCAGCGCCTCCCTCCCTCCCTTCCCTAAATGTCTTCACCCTCTCCCCTTCAGACGGGGATTTGGGTCAATGTGAACAAGGGAGTAAAAAGAACAAGGGTAAAAAAAAAAAAAAAGCTGCCTTATGTATCAACTAATGTCTAAACCACATAATGTCTATTTAGCATGCCTTGTGTGTACGAGCAGCGCTGCTATCAGGTAGTCTGTATATGAAGGGCTTGTTCTCACTACTGACTAAGAACCATCTGTAGCCCTGTTGTAGTAGAGACTGTTTATGCAGCTTACCCAGATACAGCTCTGCACACACTCACTGCCCCCATAAGAAACTCGTAATTGGAGGGGACTGAATGTTAAGAATTGGAGAAAAGATACCAAACCAAGTGAAAATCAGCATTGATGATTCTTGGCACTCTTGTTCCTTTTAGCCATGAGGCCTTAGCATTAACTCTAATCATGTGGAGAAAAACGAAAATGTCTAATTTAGCTTTTTCTTTATTTGTTGTTCCCCTTTGCCTTAATGTACATCATTCCCCCTACAAAGCGCCACCTTGCTTGTTCAGATTGCTTCATCGCTCGTAGCCTGCATATTCAGGAGACCCCAGGTGTGGAGGAGGCTGAGCCAGGCACCGCCTGCTGCTGCCGGAGACCTCGGCGGTGTCTGGTCTCAGCCGCAGACAGACGCTGGTAGTGAAGAGGGAAAACTGACCCAGTGACCCTCTCAGAGAGAAGGCAGTGAAAGGATAGGGTCAGGCGACACTACTGGAGAAACGTGCTCAGTATTAAAAGAGAGGAGGAGGGTTTTAAAACACAACTGACCAGTAACAGTAAATTGAAATCGACTTGTACTGTACCAGAACATATGGATGTAAAACTTTTTTTTGTTTTTGTTTCTTCTGATTCTGACTAGCTATTCCTGCGTCATACATTCCTTCACATTGTACAGTTTCTATGAAAACGCTGGCATGCTGGTGGGGTTGTATATTCTATCATCATTTGTGATTGCTCTTCTCAGTCAATAAAGATTTTGCTCAACTTGGCCTCTAACACTGCGCTGTTTTGCAAATAAGAAGTACTGCTTGTACAGCCTGGGTTTCAGTGTAGTCATCACGAGGAGCTTCGCTCTACCTGTGGAAACACTTGTTTAACTGTCCTTTGGCTCTGGAGGAGCTTTGCAAAGTCAGAAAAATGGTCTCAACTTGGTCTTGAGACTAAACATTTAGAACAGAAAACCTGTTGAACGGGATGTGTTGAGTCTGAAAGATGTAGGCATTTTTAAGACAAAGAGGGTCTCACAAAAAGATGTGCAGCTTGAGGGACTAAACAGGATATCCCTCTGGTTTCACTTCAGATTCCCCCAGCTGAACAGAAATGCATTGCTAAATAGGTAGAATCTTACGTACGTATCTTACTTAATATATGAAAACCTTTTTCCAACTAAATGTCCAGTCATTCATACAGGAAGTGACTTGTTTCAACAAGCAATTACATTTCTGTTTTTCAGAGTGTACAAGTTCAACCTCAAGAGCAGAGACGTGTAACATGGAAGCATTTTACATTTAAAAAAAGCTTAATTCAGAAAGTCTATGAGGCGTCTGGTTTGACCTTTAAATGACCATACTGTACATGTGCATGACAGATCTAGACTGACATTAATCACAGGGCTTGGTGCCTCTGATGATACAGGATTTTAAAGCTAATTTTAGTATTTGAGAGTTAAGGAAAATGTCTTAATTACCTCAAAACTATTTTTGCCCGTTCTGTAATGCAGCTTCTTGTTACTTACTGGCCTGTGTATTTACCAGCATGACAGATTAGCACTCAGGTCATATCTGAAACAATAGTTCTATGGTCAAGGTTAGACTGTTGGATCAACTTTTGAAACACCATGTTGTCATTAGGGAAAAGAAAAAAATAAAATAATGACGTACAACAGAGCCTTCATAGTTTATGCCCATACTGTATTTTTTACTTATCAGTGTACGTTTACCAAAGTAAAATAGAAATATCACTTAGAAATGTCTATTGAAAGGCACAGCATCGAAATACAATTTGACATGCAGTTTTTTCTTTAAAATTGGAGTAAACATTCAAAAGTTGACCCATCTGGCCTGAATAAAAACAGCCGTCCATCACAGGGTGAATACTTACTGTAGCTTACGGGTCGTTGCTTTCAGAAGTGTCCAGTCAAAATGGCAAAGTGAAATTTCTACTGACTTACAGTACTAATGGTAGAGCGTGCGCTCACCTAAACCTCTTGAAAGATCTGTCATTTGTAACAAAGAGTTTCTGTAAAAAATCCCTCTCGACATGAGCTGCACCCGATGTCCACGATCAGCACCCAAAACTAGCCGTCCTTTTTACAACAGAGACTCCACGACTACGCCTTTACATCACTGTCAGGACAGATGGGCCCTGTACATAAATATACATATTAAATATACATTCAGAGGAGCATGCAAATTTGGTCCACCTTTACAGCAGTCAGCCCAAACAGAAAGCATCGACCCAAAACTCATCCTGAGAACACTGACCACTTGGAGTTTTCCCCAAAGGACATGCAAAACTGGGGCTAGTTTTTGGCACATTTAAGGGTTTTTTTTGTCTTTTTCTAGTAACCCCCCTACACCTGACCTTTTTTTTTATGTCCCCACCCCTTCAAATGTCAAGAAAGCCATCTAAAACATTACTGTGCATGGCTTTAAGTCTCTCAATACAGATTTTATACAAAGTATCAGAGAAGCAAAGCACATTAAAATATTCCAGTTAAAAAAATACAACAATAAAAACCTAATATAAAAGTGGACGTGAACAGGAACTTCCCGTCACTCCACAGGAGGTGCAGTTCAGCTTGTTATACAGTAGATTTGCCAAAACATAAAGGCCCAAACACAGGCTGATAACCCTGAAAACTGTACACTGTTCCAGTTACTGTTGAATGTGCTGTGCAGGCCTTTGATGCTGCCGTCTCCCTTCCTGGTTTGTGTCATCTGAGTTGGGCAAAAGAACGTAATACTTTTTGTCTCCATGTAGGTTTTTTTAAGGCTCATCTTGAGAGTTTGCTGATGACTCGAATGAGGGCGGCATTCTCATCCTTGAGCCTCTGGTTGTCTGTTCTGAGGTCCCCCAGAACCTACAGAAACATCATGAAACATCCATGTTTTTAGCTTTTCCACTACCTCATATTGAACAGTAACACAGCCTGACCTGTAGCTTGTACTCTCTCATCCATTTAAGATCATCATGACATTTTTCACTTGTGTTCATGTTCTTTCGCAACTGTTATGCTCACAGTGACCATTTAGGAAAACATTTTTAAATTATTATGATCACATTAATTCAGTCAGCAATCAGTGTTGAAGTGAACATGTGTACCTTCAGCTCATCCTCCAGTTCCACTGCTTTCCTCTGGAGGGCCAGCTTCTCCTGCGAACAACAGTCACAACATCACCAACTGGCTGCAGATATTTATAGAACAGTGTGCGAGTCTTCTATTGTTTCTGACACACTGACTTCATGCTCTGCTGAACTCTGTTGACACCCAGCCATTCTCGGCTCTTACATTTTATCACGCCTTACAAAGTGAATGCTCAGAGCACATCAACCGTCGCAGCTTCACAGTTTGAAGTCACAACTCCAGAGCAGGAAATGGAAGCTCTGCTCGATTTCTAAAACGATCTTGTACACCTTGAAAAAAAAACGCCTACTCATGGACTGAGATAAAATGATGGGATGCATTTCAATTTGTAATGGTACATAAAAATCTATACTGTATATGTCATTATTTACCCATACAGGACAGGGTGTTTGTTCCTGCAGGACAGAGACAGTGAAAAAACAGACTTACAAATCTGTCCAGTTCCAGCAGTGCCGGTCTGTCAGTGCTGCTCTCTTGACTCTGCAACAGAGAGAAACACTATGCATCATCATTTCACACCACGACAATACCAAACGAGTAGAATCCAGCTAACAAACAACAGTTCTCAAATGTGATACTCAAGAAAAAAATTAATCTGGAAACGGAGTTTCCGATTTCTGAGTTTTTTGATTTTACCAACAAGTGGATCATTTATGCTTTCAGATGTTCTGGTTTAGAAACTTGCAGCTGTTGTTAAATAAAATAAGAAAATCAAACATAAAACGACCATTAAAGGATGATTTGTCCTGCTGGCCACTTTTACACGCTCTCCTTGTTATGGCTGACTCAGACAAACATCAGCACTCACATAGCATCACTCTGTTTATGTTGGCACAAACACACACACACACACACACACACACACACACACACACACACACACACACACACACACTTAAAGGTCAGATTCACAGCAAACCTGCCGAACCTGTCGGAGTCGCTCCAGCTCCACTTTGTTTTGGCTGAGCAGCAGCTCCATCTCCTGCAGCTTGTCCTTCAGAGCCAGGTTCTCCTGCAGTACCTTGAAGTACAGCTAG